>NW_025091222.1:431938-568433 GCF_018404265.1 Aspergillus viridinutans
AGGGACAACGACAGGGACAACGATAGGGACAACGATAGGGACAACGACAGGGAAGGAACGACGACAGGACAACGACGGGGGACATGTCAAAGACATTGATAGGGGACATCGACAGGGGACGGGATATCGACAGGGAATCTAATAGGAACATCAACGGGGAATCGGTAAGGACTTCACCTAGTGGACCTGGACAGGAACTTTGACAGGACGATTCACACGGATATCGACCGAGATTTTGAGAGGGATATTTGACATGGACTTCGACAATGACATCAACAGGGCACGTTGACAGGAATATCGACTGGGAAATCAACCAGGGACATGGATAGGGGACATCGACTAGGGAACATTGACCAGGAACACGAATAGGGGATACTGAGAACTGACCAGGGACCTCGACCGGGGAATTTGATAGGGGGCACTTACTAGGACTTGACAGCGGACTTCGATGGTGGACTTCGACGGTGGACGTCGACTAGGGAATATGGATAGGGGACACGACAGGGTCTTTGACTAGGGGATATTGACCAGGGACTTCGATACGGGGCATAGGCAGGGACATCGCCAGGGACTCGGACAGGGATATTGACTAGGGACTTCGACACGGACACCAACGGGGACATCAACATGGACTTTGACTAGGGGACATCGACAGTGGGGATCGAGTGAACTTTGACTAGGGGACTTTTACAGGGACTTTGACAGGAACATCGACAGGACATTGACCAGGACTTCAACAGGATTTCGACTAGGGGACATCGACAGGGACTTTGATACGGGGCATTGACAGTGGGGATCGACAGTGAACTTCGACAGGGACTTCGACAGGGACTCGGACATGATTGATAGAGGACATCGACAGGGACATGGATGGAGACATTCGACAGTGGACGTCAACGGGGACTTCGACTGGCTAGGAACGACGACGGAGGATATGGAAGAAGGATATACCGGATGAACGGTTTCACCAACTTCGCGAGAAGAGCAACCTACCAGAAACGTCGAATTCGAGCATATCACACAAAAAGGCCATCACTATGGCAAAATCTCTCATCACGACTGAGAGGGGTCAGGGGCGGGTATACAGCAGAGCCATCTTATGGCAATTCACGGTGAGTCCCATAAGCCTCTGCGAATGATATATTAATATTGACGGTGTCTGTAGACGATCTGAATACTCGTGGATATCATTCTTGGAAGCAATATAAGCACTACAGCAGCCACAATAGCATATGCCGATTCTCTGCTATAGCCAACACATTCATTCATTGTTCACACCCAAGATGTATCATGATAGCCAGATAAAGGGTATATATGCAAACATCAACTCCTTCAAGCAATTTAAACACTTATTCCTTGTGAACCGCCGTGGCCTTCTCGGGATCCTCGTCGACGACTCCGCGGTGAGCAGCCACGATCTCCATATCACGGTCATGCGCGACATCAAACTGACGGCCCAGTTTCTCCGGCCCAAAGAAGGTAATAATAATGACATAGGCGTAGACGCATCCCATGAAGATGCAAATAACCTTGCCATAGTCGTAGCGGTGCTTGACCTTCTCCGTAGGCGGCAGGGGGAACCGCTCCCCAAGCGTCGACTCGATGGTAGAGCTGGCGGACGAAACGAGGTTACCCAGCTGGTACGAGGTACCGACAGCGAAGGTACGGATCGAGCCCGGCGCAAGCTCCATCAGGTGGATAGGAATGACACCCCAAGCGCCCTGCACGCAGAACTGCTCGAAGAAGGCAGCCGCAATGACGGATTTGCTGTGGACAAAGGTGTAGGGGTACAGCAGGGCACCGCCGACGATGGCGATGACGATGATGGAGAACCGGCGGCCGAAGATCTGACTCGCCCAACCGCAGAGGGTACCGCCGGAGAGGGCGCCGAGATTGGCGACGACCTGGGTGACGGTGACGGCGTTGGAGGAGAAGCGGAATTGGTTTGTCAACATGGTGGGGTAGAGGTCCTGGGAGCCGTGGGACTATTTGAATCATATCAGCTGGATTCGCTGGTGCGCGCGAGGTTTTACACATACCATGAAGTTGAAACCAGCCATGAGCAGGACGAGATAGACTAGGAGCAGCCAGTGGCGCTTAAGGGCGACCTTGCCCTCCTCGAAGAAGGTGGAAGTGACGCCGCCGCGGACCTCGGCACGGATGGCCTGGCGCTGTCTGAACGCCTCGGTCTCGGGCAGACACAGACGGAAGGCGATGATGAGGACGGGAGGGCAAGCAGCAAACCAGTAGAAGGGTCTCCAGCCGTGCGGGGTGGTGTCGACGAGGGCGCGCGCAAAAGCCGTTGCGAGCAGGTATCCGAAGGCGTAGCCCTGCTGCAGGAGACCGGACACGATACCACGCGCCTCCATGGGACAATCCTCGAGGGCAGTGGCCGCCGCATTACCGTACAATCCGCCCATGGCGATTCCGAAGAGAGCACGGCAGGCACTATGCCGGTCAGCGACGTTCGACTGGACACTGCAGAGAGAACTTACAGGAACTGTTTGTATGTCTGGCTGAAAGCGGTTCCGAGTTCCAGAACAATGAAGAGGATGTTGTTGACCACGAAAGGCCACTTGCGGCCCCAGCGATCGGATGCGATACCGAATGTGATGGCGCCGACGGATCGGAGCATGAGAACGAGGGTGATACCCCAGGTGATATCGGAGATGGATTTATCGAATGTCTTGGCCAGTTGGGTGGTGGTCAAGGAGACGGTGAAAAAATCGAAAGCGTCCCATGTCCAACCGAGGAAGGCGACCTGGATAGGTTAGTTAGGGTTATTCTGTGAGGATGCGATCAAGAGCTAACTCACCAGGAAAAATAACCATTGTTGTTTGTTCAGGAGCATAAGCGCCTTGAAAGGGTTGGGAGCAGGGTTCATGGGAGGCTTCAAGGTCGAGATCCGAGTGACGAGGTATCTGGCGACACTCATGCGAGGGCCGTCCCCGTCCGTGGCTGAGACGGGCGCCTCATTATGGTGAGGCTTTCCCTCATACTGTTCAGCCATGTTGAGGGAAAGGATAGCTGACCGAAATCAGAATAGGCAGCGAAAGGGTGAGACGAAGGACAAGTAGTGTGGATGATGAAGAAGGGGAGGTATCACGAAAGCAGCAGAGAGGGAGCTGGGCCGGTTTTAAATCAGCGAACGAGCGACTCGGCTGAGAACAAAGAAAAGTCAAGCCGAATGAGTAATGACCCCTCACCCCAGAGTTGTTCCGTCTGGGGAATACGACCTTACTTTTCTTAGCTCAGACATTTATACAACCTCGTGGAAACATGCATGCCCCAGTCTAGCCAGCCACTAGGGAAGTTTAAGCGTCGGAGGAGATGAGAAACCGTGGGACCAAAGGGCTAAACCCCGGATAGGCCAAAGGGAAGCCTTGGTGGCAGTCTTGGGAGAAGCCGATATTGTTTCGACTCCCGACTCCTTACTCCTGGCATGAATGTGAGGAGAAAATCTGCGACAGTGACCCTTCATTACACTAACTCTACGATTTATCCGGCAAAATCGTTGGAAAATAACCACGTAGATAGAGAAGGGCTGCGAGGGCATCACGCAGAAATAGTGCCAAGCTTTACTCAAGAGGCCAAGAATCTCCGCAATCTGGGGATACAAACTTGAAATGACGCCCTCATCATGATTCAGTTATGATTCTATTGCTGTCTCTGTTCCTCCAAACTTAAGAATCAAACAGAGATGACAAGTATGTAGACCACGATCTGCTATTATTATCGTTCCGTATCCTGCTCCTGCAGGATTGGTTCGCTATGCCGAATTTCCCCGGGCCATCTGCCAGCTTGTCTCAGTCATTCGAAGGTCTAAAGTGCGCAATCTTCTTTTCTGGCCCTTTTGCAATCCTTTTGCTTGCAAGAATTTTGCCACTGTAGCAGTGTTTAGTTGAAAGTGAAACTGGACGCTTTACCTTTCCCCGTCTCAGCAGCCGTACTTGGGGTCGGACATCGGCCGAGAGCGGCTATGATGGTGATTCGCTCGTCCTCTGGGGCACCACGGGAGGTTCAGGTTCCTTTGAAATTCTACCTAATTAATCCCGCATTGCGCGTTGCGGGGTGTTTGCGTGGAGATGTCTGAACTTGTCCTCTCTCGCCGGATAATCTGGAGATCCCCATATTGCAATCAGGATTTCTCGTTCGAAGGTGAGTAGAAGTCGCTCAAAAGTTACGGTTTATTTTCGCCAGGATCAAAACTCAATGCTAAGGTAACACTGTAACAGTGGTTTGTGGCTGGACATGCGGTCGAACAAGCTCGCCCAGACAATTCTTAGTATTCTTGGACTCTTGACACTCTTGGCCCAAAGCTTCTCTACAGTCACCTACCACATTCAACAACTCGGGTTGAAAAAGGCATGAAACCAAATGGCTACAGGTCTTTGCGGCTTCATCAGCGCCGGTTTTACGTCAATATCACTTCCGACCCAGTGTGCTACCGCTTGGGCCACGCTCTCAAGTAAACTTGTCTCGAATAGAGCTCCGTATCCACATTTTTCGGGCACTTTCCGTCGCGGCCCAGCCTCGAAAACGCTGTTAGTGCCTCTCATCTACGCGGTTTCTCCGTGGATCGGGAACTCTAATTTCAGAGGGTCATATCGTCCGAAGCCCGTGGCAGCTACAACAATGAATCCCTTTCCTGCCCTGGCTGCAGTCGTTCCTGAGTAATATCTGAGTAATATAAACAACAATAGTCTTTCTGATGAACTTCCGATGTCGCCGATCTTCGGAGCAACTGGTTATTTCAGTTAACTGTCTCTTGAAAATCTCAGTTTCTTCGTTCTACGCATAGGTCGCCACTTGAAATCGGTTGAACGCAAGGCTGACTCGGACGTGCTCGCCAAAAGACCCAGAAAGTATACATCGATCTAGAGCAATCGTCGAGAATACTCAGCAGTTGCCGCACCGGCGTTGCACATCACATTCAAACGAAATATCGCGGTTCTAAAATCGAAACCGAAGCCATCTGTTCTATAGCGCCGAGAGATTACATCATGCTGGTCGAAGCCTGACTCTTCTGCTTGAGATGCGAAGTACAAGGGGTTGGCAATGCCACGAAACTCTACATTCCGTCACAGGTAAGCTGTTGTAGCCTTCTTCGAACGCATACTGCCAACGGAAGGTCAATTGGTCAGGCCTTCATCCGCGGCATTCGCTGGTCGGATACCTGAAGTTCATTCTTGTTCATCGCCGGCTAACTCCAGCAATCGAGTTGGTCGGACCACAGGTTCGGTTCCCGAATGCCTCCTGCAGCTCTTGACGAACACAAAGCGTGGCGCTGAAAGCAAGCCATGGTCGCTTTTTGACAGAGGCTGTGCGCTTGCTTATAACCCTGACAGGGAAGACTGTCAGGTCGTTAAAACTACTGCTGTTGGTGGTGTTCAGAGAGTGATATCTGCGAACTGTTTTGGTCGTCAGAGGTTACTCCCGAATCATCACAATGATGGTCGCTGACACCTTTGATCAAGATCAACGTTCCACTGCGCGTCGCACCTTGAACTCTGATAAGAAAAGGAGCATCAAGGACTCGTGGTCGGGCGTTGTTGAGCTGCCTTTAGTACGCTCGAGTATAAACGGTTTCATCGCAGGTAACGGTCAGGCCCTTGAATGAGATGCAGAATGAGCTTGATTATACCGACTTCTAATGTGTCCCTGGACTCTTGGAGGTCAACTGTTGCCAACATGGACACTTTGTGGTTTGAATAAAAGCCTGCGTGTTGAACCTCCCTCAACTACTTTCTACCGTCTCGTCAGCATCGCTAAACACAACCTCTTGGCCCAGACGTTTATTCCGGTCGATTTTAGACTGAGCTCACTGATACATACGGATCTCAATCTCCACTACAGTAAATATGCTTCCGTCCTTGTCAGGCCAGTCACGGCATCCCTCGTCCCGCGTTTTATCTCTAACGAAGGGATCAGTCTGGACAACCATCCAATCTCACAGTAATCGTTTCATCACACTGGAAGATCCGAGAGCCTATAACCATAGTCAACGGAAGTCACAGTAGTAATAGACACAGACAGGACGTAAGGAGACATAAAAGCTCATCAGAATCTGCTTAATATACAACTTCAGATCATACCGGCCGGCCAGAGTATTGACCGAATCACACTTTGAAAATTTCTTCATGCTTTGTTCTTGGTTCTAGGATATCAAGGAAACCAGAAGACATACCTTTCCTACGTTTGATTTAAGATCGACGAGATGTTGTGGAGAGACTTATCGACAAGATGGAGAGTGAAGAGTGTTGAAGGCGTTCGTACCCCCGCACTGTGTGTTCGTGCCTGGACATGTCTTAGTTTGCTTAGGTACATGTATGACTATGCATGATGATATTGAGAGCAGATGGCTAGTGGTCACACTGAGGTAACTGAACCAGATACACTACAATGGTTCGAACCAGCGTGGAGAACGGTAACACTGTACACTTTCTAGGGCGTACTTATAGGTTATTTTAGGATGGTAATGTACCCTGTAGGTAGGCAGGGATCATCATCCTGATTGGTTTTTGATTATTAGAGGAGGCTTAAGATGGCGTGCTCTAAGCCTGTACAACCGCCATCTTTCTGTTGTACCTTATAAGAACGGTTATATCTTCTGGGGCCTCGAAATGCAAAGATATTGAAGCTTCATAATTTCAGTTTATATGTAAACTTATCCCTGGTTATTTCTCTGACCTGACCTTGCGTCTGTTTCTTAGTGTTGGTGGAGCTATTCAGGATGCAAGCTTGACAATAGGGATGACGTCGCCCGCACCAATTCGGAAGGGTTGGCATTGATGGATAAACACAAGATAGCGCGTCGATAGTCATTACAAGGTAGTCAAAAGATACTGGTCAATTATTGATTAATAGCTCTCTGTTTTGGTCCCTCCTTATACCAGGCACAATTCAGACTTCACTCACTGTCTTCCTGCCATCCTGGAGATAAGAAGCGTGCCGAGAGCATCCGCCAAGCCCGTTCCGTCTGCAGCGCCCAGCAGGAAAAAAAAAAAGAAGTACGATCCAGGAAACAAGGTCTCATTTGAGTGGTTGATTATTGGATCTCACTCGGCGTCGACGGAGCACCACCCATCTACCTCAAGGCTTGCTAAAGGTACCTAGTCAGGAGGTATCTACTTACTCTTCTCCAGCTTCGTTCTGTATTACCCCAACATCTCTCGCAGACCCCGTCTCGGTCGTCTTCCTCTCTCCCTCTCATTTCCTTCTTATCTCCAGTCCGGCCGCTCCCCGCCTCCCGGTCAAGGGTCTCGCTCTTTTCGTCCTGTATCAAAGGGGGGAGCTAAGATTAATCCAAGAAACAACAGCGAAATAATTCCGAGGCTACGAGACCAGCCATCAACTCATCATCACCCTTACACTCGTTCAATTTTGCAGTTGCTTCTCTCCTTCCAATCAGCTCGTCCCAATTGATCCTTCGCATTCCTGGGGGCTCATCCCTTACCGTTGTCGCGATAAACCCACCCAACCCAAGGTCTTAGACTGAGATCCGCCTATCCGCCCCAGAAAGCTTCGATCGGTTGCTGCGTGCTGAATGAGTACGAATATCTCCACCTCCTCCAATGCACAGACGCTCGTCTGGCTCTCCTGTCGAGGACGACGCTGAAGACTCGCCTCTGGTTTCGCGATCCCCTACAGAATCAACAGCACATGCCCCTAATAATAATGCCTTCGACACGGCCGAAAAGTCGCGCTCGCAGATAGCGAAAAGTGGTACAAGTTTCGATCTCCGACGAGACAACGGCGCCTCGACCCCTCGTTCCCGGAACTCGGGTCTGTGGAGGACGCCGTCGTCGTCCTCGTCGACAACGACCATGGCCGCTGCGTCTACGGATACGAAATCCTCGTCGACATCCTTCCTCATGCCACTGGCCTCCCAGCGACTTCCCATGGAGGCTTCTCCTGAGAGTTCTCGGTTTCGGTCCTCTCGGCTTCGCAGCCCGTGGTCTTGCTCGATATTGACGGCCCTCACGACGCTTGTCGCATCCGTGTTCCTCTTCTTTATCGTCCGCTCGTTCTCTGCTCGTCAGGCCGGCGAAGATGGATGTGGGATACCTGTGATGAGCCCAACGTTTCTCCACATGGTGGGCTTCGATACCGAACATACGCGCTTCGCGAGCAAATACAATCTCTATCTTTACCGGGAGGAGGGTGTCGATTTTTACAATCAAGAAAACCTAGGAGTACGTTTTCCGCCTCTGATCCCTCAGCTGCACTGCTAACGAGCTCAAAGTTGAACGGGGCTCCCGTCCTGTTCTTACCCGGAAATGCCGGTAGCTATAGACAAGTCCGATCACTTGCTGCCGAAGCATCGAGGCATTTTCACGATGTCGTCCGTCACGACCAGGAGCGCATCAAAGCCGGTACCCGGAGCTTGGATTTCTTCATGATCGACTTCAACGAGGATATGGCGGCGTTCCACGGCCAAACACTCCTTGACCAGGCGGAATACGTGAACGAGGCTGTCGCATACATTCTCTCCCTCTACCATGACCCCAAACGATCGCGACGGGAACCCGAACTCCCTGACCCCAGCTCGGTGATCCTCATCGGACACTCGATGGGTGGCATCGTCGCCCGTACCGCGTTGACCATGTCCAACTACCAGGCCAACTCGGTCAATACCATCGTCACCATGTCCGCGCCCCACGCCAAACCGCCCGTCTCCTTCGATTCGGACATCGTTCACACCTACAAGCAAATCAATGACTACTGGCGGGAAGCATACTCGCAGACATGGGCCAACAACAACCCTCTGTGGCATGTCACTCTTATCTCCATCGCTGGTGGCTCGCGCGACACTGTTGTGCCGTCCGACTACGCTAGTATCTCGTCTCTGGTCCCCGAGACTCACGGCTTCACCGTCTTCACCTCTAGTATTCCGGATGTTTGGATCGGTGTAGACCATCTATCTATTACGTGGTGCGACCAGTTCCGCAAGACGATCATCAAGTCACTTTTTGATATTATAGATGTTCGGCGTGCAAGCCAAACTAAACCGAGAGCTGAGAGAATGCGGATCTTCAAGAAATGGTACCTCACAGGCTTGGAGTCGGTCGCTGAGAGAACTCTACCTCAGAAGGGTTGGTCCCCCCTGGTTAAACTTTTCTGTCTGCCTCTTCTTGACTAACTTTTCTAGAACCAAACACACTTCTGACCCTAGAAGACCAAAGCAATTCGATCCTCCCGCAAGGCCAAAGACTCATCCTGCGTGAATTGGGCCATCGCTCGGGTCCAAAGGTTTATCTCTTGCCCATACCTCCGCAAGGAGTATCAGGCAAAAAATTCACTCTTCTCACCGACCAAAGATTCGATAAGACTGGAGAGCATGGCAATCTGGAAGTTCTCTTCTGCAGTGTTTTCCCTCTCCAGAATGGCAAATTCGCAACTGTTTTCTCTATGAATATGGACTTTTCCGGGGGCAACACGGGTTCGACGCGTCTCGCTTGCAAGAATGCGGCTGAGGATGGTATTCACCTGCCGGCATCGACACCAGCTTCCAAGTATGCCTTTGACCGGGTCCAGCCTTTCTCGTATCTGCAGTATGATTTGGAGGATCTTTCAGAGCACCAATTTGTTGCTGTTGTGGACAAAGCCGATAGTCCCACCAAAGGTTGGGTCCTAGCAGAGTTTTCCGACAGTTCCGATGCTGTGATCAGGGTCCGTGGCGGCCTTGGTGGTCTACTAAGTGCCGGACTAAAGATGAGACTGCCCGCAAATCGTCCAATGCTCACCGAAATTAAAATTCCAGCTCTGCATTCCAGTTTGCTGGATTACAAGCTCCACATTGTGAGACACAATCATGACAAGCAACAGGAGCTCTTCTCTCCTCTGCTGCGACAGTCGATATCCGACCCGCACGAGTCGAAATTCTTCGTCAATGTGGATAAGGTCGATGTGAACCTTCACGGAGTAGCACCTTTCATGCCTCCGCCCCTCCGCGAACAAGCAACTCTCGGCGGTGTCTCCTTTCAGCTTTGGACGGATCCAAGCTCTGGTTCCACTGTCGACGTTTCGCTCAAAGTGGACATTGCCGGCAGTCTGGGAGAGCTTGTGATGCGCTATCGGACCGTCTTTGCCGCATTTCCCGTGCTCGTGGTCGCTCTTGGCATCCGCAAACAATTTCAGATGTACGACGAGACTGGTTATTTCATCACATTCGCCGAAGGTCTGGACAGTGCTCTGCGGTCATCGTTCCCGATTCTACTGCTTGCCATGTCCCTGCTGGCGTCTTCTTTGGCCACAACGACGCGACTCCCGCCCAGCGACGAACCGTTCCAGTGGCGAGTTAATGCCACCGAGACTCCGATTGACTTTACAAAAAACGATCTGCTCTTGGGATCGCAGGACGCATTCTTCTGGTTTTTGGTGCCTGTCTTTGGCTTGATCAGTGTCGGTGTCTGCGTTATTATCAACTACGTCGCACTCATCCTTTTGTCTGTGCTTTCTTTCATCTATGGGTACCTGAAAAGCAAATCAGGCTACATTAAACGCAACGAGAAGGGGTAGGTCATGACACTCTGGTTTCTTACGAATCTGACTGACTGGATTAGAACCCCCATCTTCAGCGCTCCGACTGCAAGACGCCGGATGATCAACACCGCCATTCTGTTGGTTCTCGTGTCAACCTTGATCCCCTATCAGTTCGCCTACATGGTGGCGTGCATTGTTCAGCTCGCAACGTGTGTGCGGGCACAATGGCACGCCAATGAAACGGTACGCATCATCCATGTCTTCGATGATGAGGTAACTGACAATTTGCACAGAGGTCCACTGCGCGTTACAACTTCTCTAATTATGCCCACTCGATCTTCATTCTCATGCTCTGGATCTTACCGATCAACATTCTCGTCCTCTTGGTCTGGGCTCACAATCTTGTTGTCCACTGGTTCATGCCGTTCTCGTCACACCATAATGTCTTGTCCATCATGCCCTTCATCCTCCTTGTGGAGACCATGACCAGCGGGGCCATGATCCCTAGAGTCACCACAAGGTATGCGCCGTCATTTTCTCGCTATGTGTCAGTCGACTAATCATCGTAGGTTAAAACTTGTCACATCTATGATCCTCTTTGCCATTGCCGTCTACTCGGCAGTCTACGGCGTGTCATACGCCTACCTTCTCCATCACCTTGCTAATATCCTTGCCGCCTGGTTCGTCGTCATCTACTTCCTCAGCAGCGGCTTCTCTCTCCGACGACTTTGGTGCATTCTCGAAGGCGATGATGCCACACACGGCATGTCCGAGCCAGGCGGAAGCCATCAGAAAAAGAAGCCATGACGGAGCCACTGGGCCCGATATTGAACGTCTTAATTTATGTCCCCTTATCTAATCTTTCCTTCTCCTGTTCCATCTTTGTCATCTTCATTTGGCTGAGGGAGCATTACGCATACCGGAGTTGATTTCATGCGTGTCGTTTCTGGAGCGGCGTTCTGCTTTTGTTGCTGTGCTCCCATTGCGTGGTGGGAATTGACTGTGCAGAAACAGCTATTTTGATCCTCATCGAGTCTACTTCGAGTTTGGGACTTTTCTCAAACGGCTTGATCTCGACACCCCTACCCTTCTGCCTTTGTGTCTGTTGCCGTTGACTGGTCTCTGGTCACTGATATACGAGGTGCTGTATGTATGGCTATCTTCAATGGTTGTTTTGTTGGAATCTGGATATAGAGCGGTTTGTCTGAGGAAGCGCATGTACACAAGTCACGACGATGATCGATAGACTATCAGTGAAGGCGATTCAAGGAACAGGAATCATACATAATCATTCAACATTCCATGCGAGGTATCATTATAATATACAATATTTTTAAGTGAGAGAGCTAGTTCTCAACCGGCCCAACCCGCACATCGCCCTGTCTTCTCAACTCCTCAACCTCCTCTTGCCTCCGCAACTCAGCAAGCCGCTCGGCCTTGCGAGCCTCGAACCGCTTCTTCCCACCAAACTTCAACTTCGTGATCAGATCCGCCGCCTGGCCCCTGGTAAGATGTTTCCGGTGGATCAAACCGTGCCGGACTTTCGATTTATTGAGGAAGCGTACCTGCGCCTCCGTCGCGGGGAGCTGCCTCCACGTCTGCCATACCGAGATATATCTCTCATCGAACTCGTTGGTTGCGAACGTGTCTGCGGCGCGGAGGGCGGTCTCAAAGTCCTGGGCTGTGGCGATGAGCCGCGGACGGGTATGTGTGACGCTGTCATCGGAGTTCCTGAATTTGGCTACGTGGCGGACGGTGAAGATGTAAGGGTCGTCGGTTGTGTTGGCGGTTGTATGGTCGGGGTTGGGGTTAGGTTTGTACGCTCGACCTGTGTCTTCTTCCTTGTCGATTGTGAGCCAGCCTGAGGAGTCGGAGAGGATGTAGCGGTCGTCGCCGACGCGGACCCAGACGTGTGGGCTTAGAGAGCGAATGTGTTTTTCGGATTTGAGGTCGGCGATCAGGTCGTAGATTGTGTCGTATTTTGTGAACGTGAGGTTGACGTCTGAGTCGTCCGGGGAAGGGGGCGGTTCCTCCGTTTCGTTGGCTGTGGACCCCGTCCCGGTTGCGGTGCCTTCCAGCGGCATGTCTCTCAGATCGTTAGCTTTGGCTTTTTGGAGGACTTCGTCCGGATGTAGGCCGAATAGGGTTGGTGTGGAGAGGACGCCGGTGTTGAGGGTTGCCACCATGTCGATGATATGGCAGTCTTCCTTGCCGGGGTACAATCTGAGTCCTCGGCCGATCATCTGGATGAGGAGGTTCCGCGATCGAGTCGGCCTGGCAAGTAGGACGCAGTCGATGTTCGGGATGTCAGTCCCTTCTGTGAAGAGACCGCAGTTCAGCAGCACAGGATACTCTTGGTTTTTGAATGCACGCAGCTGCTCCATCCGTACTTCTTTCGGGGTCTTTGCCGTGATGTACCGCGCATCGATGCCGTAGCTGCGGAAGGTCTCCGTAAGCGCTTTTGTGTGCGCGACATCCACGCAGAATACCAGCGTGGATTTGCGGTCTTGCGCGTTAGCAAGCCATGCACGCACGGTAATGTTATTAACATTCTCTGTGTTGACGGCCTTGGAAAGAGAGCCGATTGCAAAGTCCCCAAAGCTATCCTTTTTCACCTTGGACAGGTTTGCCTCGGAGCGGACCGTAGTAAAGACCGCATTGGCAAGCCAGTTGTCGTCAATCATGTCGATGTAATCTTTATGGTATACAATGTGATCGATTGCAGCACCCAGTTTCAGTCCGTCGCTCCGAGAAAATGTAGCCGAGACGCCAACGAGAACTGGAGAATCCGGAGCGGCTTCGTCCACTCCGAAATGCTTCAGAGCTTCTCGGTAGGAGGAAGCGACGATGTGGTGCGCTTCATCCACCAGCACAAGTTTAAACCGTTTCGGATCGAGCTTCGCTAGTCTATTTCCTCGTGTCAGAGTCTGCACGGATGCGACAATGATGTCCCCAGCTCCCGAGGCATGGCTATTGCCCATTTCAATCTCGACGGTTCGGTCAGGGTATGCGCGGCGGCAATGTTGGGCTGCTTGTTCCACAAGCTCTTTTCGATGCACAATAATCAAAGTCTTGTCGCCTATCTCATTGCGTGACGGGATGCGACCAATTAGCTCGGTGAAGATGACCTGCCAGCGTTGAGAGAAAGATCAGCCAGTGTCCGAGCAATATGCGAACCCGTCATACGAACCGTTTTGCCAGCACCAGTCGCAAGAGAGATACCCAAGCGCTTGTGACCCTCGTCCAAGTACTTTAATACAGATTGAATGCATTCCTCTTGATAGTCTCGAAGAACTAACGTAGGAGATTCAAACGAGCGTGGAGGCTCTGTAGAAGGCTCTGTGATCGGCCCTGGGCTGGTAGAGCCGAAACGGCCATGTCGGTGAAATGCCAGAGGTCGCCAGTGAGGTCGGTTAGCCCGAGTGGTGACATTCAGAATGGGAATATGCCCCAATCTCCGTCTAAAAACGTTCATCTAGTTGCCATGACGCAGAAGCATGTCAATAACGTGACAGACGGCCCTGTCGTTGCTCGCCTCATAGAGTAGTATTATGCTATCTACGAGACAAACAGTGCAAACATGAGCTTCTCTTATCAGAAATCTTACCAGCCGATAAGTACCTCGACCTAAGATTTTTTGGATTTTTGGATCTCGTTGCTACATATAATAATTAATCATTTAACTATGCAGTTATAGCTTCTCCAGGCACCTTAGATCGATGGGATGCGCCCATCATCCGCCCGAACTCAATGTCTTGGCGTGTGTGCTTGAATCTCTCAAGACCCGACGATGAGCAGTTCAAGCGTTTACGAGCCAGATGAAGACGAAGAAGCGTCTGATTCCGATATCGAATCCAGACACTCAAGCACAAAATTCTCTGCCTCGTCTCCTCAAATCGACGACTCTGAACGCCTCGATTCGATAGACTCCGAAGACCAAGACACTCCGGAGGTAATACCCAGGGCGACAAGAGGGACACGGGCTCAGATACTAGATACTCTACGCACATCACTCGCAATAGGATGTGTGGATGCATACTCCGCTGAATTTGCAGAAGCAGCGAGCACTACTGTGCCTTCTATCGTCGGCAGCGCAAATTACAATGCCACTCAAAATGGCGTCGCGATCTGGACTTCACAAGAGAAGGAGATTCTGTTCAGCATGCTCGACAGAAAAGGGGAAAACGGCATCGCAGAAATTGCGCAAGCGATTGGCTCAAAGTCGGAGTTGGAAGTTCAGGAGCATTTGAAGCTCCTACACAGAGGACTGGAACGGCAACACGTCCGAGATTCCCACAGCAGGACTATCGTTCTCGGCGAAGTTCCAGCGGCACTGGAGATTAGTCAAGAATGCTGCAAAGCACTTGACGATTATGCCGAACTGTTATCTCTTGAAGAACAGCGGACTGAAGATGTTGTTGGAAGGAAGCTACATCAGAACGTGTGGATTGTCGATCGAGAAATCGCAGAAATGGTAGAGGAACAGTTGGAGGAGCGAGATGAGACTCCTCTACCTGGCTCAAGCGTCTATGTCACTGCCGAGCTTTTCAACATCGATAAGTGGATCAGGCTATCTGAAAGGTTCTTCATGAACGCCGGTGGCCCAAGGCTAGAGGACAATTGGCTCAACGTCGCCTGTGCTGATGAGACACCTTCCATAACGGCAGACGCTCTTGCGGATTTCTACGCTCTGGCCATAAGCGTGACTCGCCGTCTGGTACATTCCACCCTGTTCTTCGCCATGTCGCGACTACGAAACATGAGGGAAACCGGAAACCGCAAAGCACGAATAGTGAGATCGCGTGATGTGAAGACCGCACTGAATGTGCTCAACATGCCTCAGGATCGCTTCGACTTCTGGGTTGGGTTAGCTCGGAGGTGCAGCTTGCAAGTTGCAGACCTCCGCCACAAGAAAGGATGGCAGTCGGAGCTTATGGATTACGACGAAGTGGAAGATATTCTTTCCGGAAAGGTTCCGGTTGACGGATCCCTTGATGTAAGAAGCGCTTCCAGGCGGAGATCTGAGAGTCGTGCTCCGCACGGCACAATTGAAGATGATGACAATGAATCTGACGTGTATTCCTCTGCTTCGTCCATATTGTCATCGCCTGAAACAACACCTATCGATGAGCTGTCAGTTGATCTCGAAGAGGAGCACGCAGAAGAGATCGACCAGATGAACAATGCCTCAGAAGAAATGCGGCTTTGGAACTTGATGGGGCAGCCAGCCCCGTCTGGAATTTCGTCGTTGGCATCCAACACGGAGCAAGGTTCCAAGTCGCGCAAGCCGATTGGCGAGCGCAAGACGAAAGAAGACTTAGTCAATTGGCGCGATAGGACTTTGTATCGAAGCGATTGGGAGGAATACGGGCACGAGGTACACGACCTCTATGAAGACTTGTCAGAGAATAGACGGAAAAGGAGACGTATTGAAAGACGCATGGCCACGCGAGAATCTCCGGTCTCAATAGCCAGCGACAGAGATCATGAAATGGGTGGCAACGATGATACGCAGGCTCTGAGGCACCACAGCGTTAAGAACGATCTGAGGGCCGATGGTGACCGAGACAGCGACGGCGCAATACAAACCGGAGAAATCAATGATGCAATGGACATTGAAGGCTCGGTTTACGAGGAGTCGGTTTCTGCGGACAGCGGAGACTCGAAGATGGATATCGAGACAGATCGCCTCGATCAAGTTCCAAGTCAGGATTTCAGCCAGGAGGGAGTTGAGTACGGTTCAAATGAAGAACCAGCTCCTGACCCCGAGTTGAGCGACGGGGAATCAAGTCATCCTCCTCCATCTCGGAAACCTGAAGTCGAGGCCATTGCGTCCGACCAACAAAATTCAGTTTCGGCCATCACGCGGGAGGCCGTTGCTATTGATACAGGCGAACAGTCCGATGTTGGAGTCGCATACGACTCTGATTCCAATGCCACCTCTGGCGCAGAGGGCAGCTCTGATCAAAAGCAACATGGCCCCACACAAAACCAAGGGGGTGTGCGTGTGATTGAAACTGCAGGACCGAGTATCAAACATGAGAGCTTACACTTCGATCATGACGGCAACTCAAAGCCTGAGCACGCGCCTGTTTCTAATCTCGAATCCGATGAGGGTAGCGACCTCGATCAGAAACCTTCTATACACTCTCAGGTCGGAACTAGAAACGAAAGAATAGATGTCAGTCAGGACACAGGGCCCGTTGTCAACGAGGAGAACATCAAATTCAGCCAGAGCGATGATTCCGAGTCGGAGTATGAGACCGACTCTCAAGTCGAATCAGACGAGGAGGGCAAACCAAGACCACATCTCCGGGCTCGCTCTCAACCAACGATAAAATCTGAGCCTCGACTGAGAGGCACTGATTCGGATTCTTACCTCGATTCCAATGACTCCGATAGCGACGAGGACTCGTCAACCCGTCCCCGGCGAGGAGTCAAGCTCGAACCCAGCAGAGAAAGCAGCCAGCTCGACATGGCGCACAAGCAGTCTGCATCAGAGCCAGATTTAGACTCGGAGTCGGGCTCAAGTTTCGATGATGATACGATAGACCAAGGCAAACGATATAAGAACGGAAGCCCCAAGACCGAGCTCAAGAATGAAAGCGAAGACGATTTGTCTTCCGGCTCGGATGACGATCTCCCGTACGATCAACTCCAGAAGCGAGGGGATTCATACTCGTCATCTGAAGATGAGGATGAGGAGAATAATCTGCCTCTTCATTCGCAGCCCATGAGCCCGGTTGTTTGACGAGCAATATATATAGGTTGACATGGACACGGCCGGGTTTGGTTACTGGGTCACTATGGAGTTACGATATTATCCATTGATCTTATACCCCAGACTTATACAGCAACTACGCTGTCACTATATAGAAAATTCATAACGAAATACCAGGAAGAACTAGTTATTCGACCAATGACCGCATTAAGAAGTCAGCAGGTGTCAACCGCCAAGATTTTATCAGAGCGTAGGAGAAAGAAACAAGAGACTGTTTACTTCGGATTAATTGACGTGGACAGCATAACTCTCAAACTCCAAAACATCGTGCGCCTTTTCCTAACTGGATGAACACAAACTGTAAACATGGCAAATCGTTTCAAAAACCCATCCACCAGCTGAGACATCCTCTACCGAACCCGCGTCCAGAGATGGAGGAATAGTTTGAACATCCCTAGGTATGTCCTGCTTTCCTCTTAATCCGTCTTGATGATATTGTACAATACTTGCAAATTATAAATGATTAACCCACTCAATGTCCCATATCATCAAAAGAATATGTGGTATTGCGTTTCCTCGCCGTTTCGAACACGTCCAATTTCATGCGAGTGAATTTCTCTGGGGTTTGTGTCATACGATCACAGGTCAAGAGTTTTGTAGTCGGCGCCCGCCTCTACACTCAAGGGCTGTACACCGTCCCTCGCATCGCCACCTGCCGGTTGAAAGTTGTAGCGATTGCCTATGCCTGCTGTGGCAGCATCTCCAATGAGGTTAGCCGTCTCCTCAGTGGGTCCCTTCAGGCTGATAGCTTGGAGAGAGTCTTGAACTTCCTTGACTCTCCGCTTGAAGGCCATGCGGTCCAGGAAGAGCTGCTGGCGAGCGAGTTCCAACTCCCGGCGTTCAGCTTCGATGATCTCTTCCATCTCGTTGAATTGTTGCAGCTTAATTTCGAATTTCTGAAGCGTCACGTTGACAGCAGCAGAGACGAGGCGAGTCATCTCCCGTTCCTCATGCGAGGCGAGGGCCGCAGCTCGTGCTGCGGAGGTTCCGAGCGCAACGGTTGCGAGAGACGCCTTGGGCTGCTTCTCAGCTTCACCCGACTCTGCAACTTCAGCAGCCGCCTCTTCCCGAGAGGTATCGACGTCCATCGAATCTTCGCTCTTGACACCTGCGCCCTCCTTCTCTTTGCCCTTATCCGACGGCTTGCCAGAGCCCGTGTCCTTGTCCAGCTGCTTCCTCAGTTCTTTGCGAATTTCTTCCACTGAACGTCCAGCTGCTGCAGCGGCCACAGCTGGTTCGGCCATTTGCGCCAGGAAAGCGACCACGGACAAGACCGGGTTCTCGACATGGTTGATGGGGTCTCGCCCACTCGCCGCACGCATCTCCGGCATGTCTTCGATATATTTATCCTCAATCTCAAGTTGCAAGAACTTCATCACACATTCTTCCTTGGTCCTTGTGCCGACGTGATTGGCAATCTGCTCCCAGTTGTCGTCGAAGCTCTCCAGGCCTTCGAGAAGCAGTATCAGCTCCGAGTCGGACCAAGGAGCATCCTTATCCGGAGCAATTGTGTATTCGCTATCTTCGAGCTTGACAAAGTCCGAGGCGTTGTGACTAGCAGGCATTCTGCCTTGTAAGAAACAATTCGGGCAAAGGTCGTACTTGGAGTCTGGCGCATTCGCGTTCGAGGTTGTTGGCGCTGACTTGGCGTAATGGAATCTGAGACGAGTGCAGTCTATGCCACAAGAGAAGCAATGGAACTTCTTTCTAGGCTCTCGGACCGCGCTTTCCATAGCCTTGGATGCGTCCGCAGCTGTACCGTTGGCGGCCGAGCCCTCTCCGTTGGTCTGCTTTTCCTTATCTTCAGCAGCTGGTGTAATTTCCTTGCCCTTATCATCATAAATGTTGCGGCGAATTTCAAGATTGAGATCGGCTTTGGATGCGGGAGTAGCGGAGGCAGCCCGGTCAGTGGCAGGGTGGGGCTTTCCGGGTTTGACAACATGCTGAGGACCAGGCTGGAAAGGCTGAAGACCTCGGGGTGTATCGGCGATCACGCGGAAATGCCCAGTGAAGGGAGGACCAATGTTCGATGGCCGTGTTTGAGGGTCAACCTTACAGGAGATCACGTTAGCTTCGGGGGATGAAGTTGTAGACAATACGTGTAAACTTACCTGATAGTTGATCAAGCCCCATTGCTCGAGGAATGAATGAACTCGCATGATAGCGCATACATCTCCTGCCAAGTTGCGACGGCAAGCAGTGACTGTGAGATACTCGATGGGGTTCAATCGATACGTGTTGATCATAAAATCACGATAGTCTTTGTAGACCGCCGGCGTCTTACTCCGGTTACGACCGTTGAAGAACTCCGCTAACGCCTTCTTTTCTATCGGATGAATTGTATGCATGTCGAACCATGTCGAATAGCTGGGAAGGATGATGGCGTGTGTTTGGGAGACGAGATGTGAGCGTGCCGAAGCTTCAAGCGCTGACTTTCCCTGCACTGTTTGTTCTTCAGATGCACCCTCAGCAGACGGCTGAGCAGTCGCATCGCCGGCTCCGTCGCCTCCCTCGGTCTCCTTCTTCGTCTCCGTCTCGGTGCCGCCCATCTCTTCATCTTCAGGCTCACCCTCATTCTGGGGCTTGGGAGAGGCGGGAGCATCTAGTGGATTATCAGTGCCCGAAACGTCTTCGCTTTTTTTCACAGGAGATTCGCTGCGTGATTGCGACCCTAGGCGGTTGCAGCAGTTGGCGAATCTGTTGTCTTCTTTCTCAGGGGTGATGTGGAGGCAAAACCTACCGGATGCATTGGCCAGTTCGGCTGGGGTATCTTGCGGCGCAACTGCCGTGTTAACATTGTCGGCAGCGCCGCCAGTAGTAGCAGAGTGCTCCTCCATTCTATTTAACTGGGATGGCCGCCGAAAATTAGGAGTCGCAAATGATGTCGAACAAGGCTCGTTGCCGGTCTTCAGAGGTCACTTCACTGGGGAAGACAGGGCGCAGCTGCAACCCTTGGTTGGGATTAATGCTTCAAAAGACAGAGCGACCAAGTCTCCCGGATAAAATAAAAAGGAATGGGAAGAGACGTCAAGCGAAGGATGTCAGTGAGATTGATGATGGATGGGAACATGGGATAACTGCATCTAGGATCGCAGGGTAGTTACCTCAAGTCGCGACACGGCCAAAAACTCGCGCCAAGAGCCTCACGTGAATTCGCCATTTTCGGACTAGCGCATATATCGAATTCCCTACAACAGCTACTACCTCAACTTTACCATGGCTACTTCCATAGTGTTTTAATTTCATATTAGAGAGCAGCAATGCTGTAAAACGGGGCTTTAAAAGCGGATACGGTGGTGCGACTATGATAATTTCAGACTCAGTTGCTTGTTGGATATAGTTCAATTCATGTATCCAAATACTGCGAAATCACTTCAAGTACTTCAAATGTCATGCTTTGAATGGCCTTTAAACCCCATGCACCCGGGTCCTGAACCTAATCATATTCATTACTTTCCCTGTGTGGCCTTGGCTGCCTCTCGGATTTTGAAAGCCTTGGAGATAGCAGGCAGGGCATGAAGTCTCTTCAACCACGCGTCGAGGTTTGGGAAGTCCTTCTCAAGATCGATGGCGTCCCCGGTGATTGCCGGAATAATCTGGAACCAAGGAACGAATGCGGCATCGACGTAGCTGAATTTATCCCCGACCAAGTACTGGCGATTTTGAAGGTACTTGTTTAGCACGCCACATACACGGCGGACTTCGTTGTAGTAGCGCTCCTTCGCGCTGTCCACCTTTTTTGGGTGGTAAATGGTAAACCACACTGCTTGGCCAAGGTATGGCCCCTGGCCGGACATTTGGAAATGGAGCCACTGCTTAGCATGGAAGTACTCTGGAGTGCCGGCGGGAAAACTGATGGCGTTCTGCTTATCGTACGTTTCGACCAAGTATTCGAGGATGGGGCCCGATTCCCATAAGGTGATTCCAGTGTTGGGGTCTTCGATCGCTGGGGCCCGGCCATTCGGATTGATGTTCACGAATGGCTCCTTCAGCTCGTCCACTGGGAGGTATTTCTGCTCGTATGGAATACCCAGTTGTTCCAAAATGGAAACAACCTTCAAAGGGTTGGGGCCGATAACATGGCTCCAAAGGACGATAGGCTTCAGAGGCATCTTTTAGTTTGCGCAAGGAGAACAGAGAGACGACTCAGTGATTGACCAGTAGAAATATCCTTTCTCAAGGAGCTTTGGTCTGATTCCCATCACAGAAGAAGCAGACAACGGCAGAGATGGCCTCTGTATTTATATTCATATCAGTCGCAACATCCTCATAGTTTCGGGGCCTCGTCACATTGAGCATGCGGGCAGTGCTTGGCTGCGACGGCTCACTGTTTGATTGAGGTACGAAGCCATCCGTTGAACATCGCCTCCTTGTAGAGTAAATTATTAAGCTCTCAAGCCCAAGTGGAGTGAGATATTGCATGCTGACAAATAGACCAACCTCATTGTAGGTTGGATGGCCCGCCTTAAATCAATTCATCAGCACTAGTTCAATCTTGAGATGCCGATAGTCGCTTGACCGATGTAATGGGAAGAATGCTCCAGATAGATTATCAATCAAGTTATCCTTGGCGATGATCGAAGTACTCCGTATATGGAATTGCACTTCCTCATTCGAGTCCAAGGGTATGCTTGAAGACCATAACCCCATTTAAGGCTACGATGTAGCGAGCAACGGTAAGAGACCTTGAAGATCTTGGAACTCAAGGTTGTGGCGATGATTGTGCATCTAGAGGAATCATGCTGCTGGTTTGTTCTTCGCATATCACTTGGCCCCGTTGTGGGGTATCCGCATGTTGCTAAATGGGACCTGCCATTGATATTGAACTTCTCCGCTCGATGAAGCAAGAAAATCTATTTGGACATTCATGTAGCCTTTGACCACACGGCATGAATCGTCATGCTTTTATAGCGCAAATTCTGACTGCTAGCCCGGCAGACAGACGACAATCGATGACTCCTGATGAAAAAAGACAAAGTGATTAGCAACTAAATGATTCAGTACACGGATAATAATATCAAAACAAGGCTCTACTATATTCGGAATAGGGATAGACGCATACAAACCTTCGAATCACAATTCTCAGAGTGCTTCCATAGACCAGATGATTGTGAGTATAACTGACATGACATTGAACTCAAAGAGTGCCATGAGAACGAAAGTCTTTTCCAGCTGTCGAGAAAAAAAAATTTACAAGGATATTGAAGCCATTCAATGTTCTAGTGGCGTCCAGTCGTTTTGATATGAGCGAAATGCATGATGTTCTATTCTTGTGATGAACAGCGTCATGTTTCGGAGTACACTTCGGAGCTCGGAGTGGGTCCAGCAAGCTCAAGGCTAAAAAGACCCTGAGCAGGCAACAAATGGCCTAGACTGGGCTACTGAGTAGATGAGACTGTTCAGCAGCTCGTGATGTCTTACTAAACGAGGTCGATGACAATTGAGGCTTTCACGAACTGTCTCGAATGCACGGCCTCAGTTTTCTTTACTCCGTGATATCGACGTTGACTCACGCGCTTATTTTTCCGAGTAGACAGCAACGAGTACGTGTCAGCCAAACTCAGGAATTAAGCTCGATCAACAGGTCACAGGTGGATCCATTCAGTCCGTCTTTGATTCGGGTGATTCTGTCAGATGTTGCCTTCGCAAGTCGCGATCCCTCATATTTCCATAGCTGCCTGAGGCTGAAACAAAAAGATACTCGGACAAGGTTACGCATTTTAACAATTCATCGTGAGATTTCCACCATAATGGTCGCCGTAGAATCTGATTGAAAAGGCATGGAAGTACTTGGCGTTCGAAAGTACGCACATTTCCAAAGTACGGTAAAAGCTGGAATGATCGATCTTTCTTTGCAGGTCCCTCGAGCAAAGCCTCAATGGTGGCTGACATGGGTCGACAGATCACGATCGTCATACTCCGTAGATTATTGGGCAATTCCATAATTATTAGGTGGCTGTAGGGCAGAAAATCCGATGATGTCTTTGCCTCTGATTCTAGGCTCGATGCATGTGGGTGGGTCCCGACTATTTTTTTCTTACTCCGATGTCATCGGAATAGAGCATTTGATTCCGGAGTAAAATATTGGTATACATCTTCACGCCGTCCAGCAAGTATATAAGGAATGTCGAGTATCGCCCTTCATTCTGGAATTCATCACTCATCCAGACCAAGCTCACTTGAATACAATCAGTTCCTTGACAAAGATCACAAACAAACAATCCTCACAACACCATCACAACAACATACCAGAACTATAAAGACCACCACAAACCAAACAAAACATCCTTCGAACACCAGTCTCTGAAAGCCTTGCTGAAGACCAAATCAAAATCGCATCAAAGACTTCTCCAAACCGGAAATCACCACTCAAAGCCAAAATGCCTTTCAGAACCTCCATGTCCTCCAAGTCCTCCAGCGACGCCGCCTCTACACGCTCCGTCTCCTCCAAAGCATCAACCCTAAAGGGCGTCCAGAACATGCACAAGAAGTGGCTCGCGCCGAAGCACAAGGACTACACCAACGCCAGCCCTTCCCCATGCTCCGCTACTGCTGAGCACAACGCCGCCGTCGCCAGCTATCTAGCTCTGCGGTGATTCCAATGCTCGGAACTCGCTGCTGCGCCCTCCATCCTGGTGACTGGATGGGGCTTCCGGAATGATACCCTCTGATTGCATTGAAACGACGACCAGACACGACAAATATGCTGCGCCTTTTCATCTTTTCTTCGGGGTTTATTGGAATTTGTGATTTGAGGCGAATGGCGTCAGGATTTCCATGGACAAAAACATTAAATCAATGATCGATAACTCATTTGAGCACTTTTGGATGCGGCTTCGTTGTTTCATTCTGTTCGGTTTGCATGTTGCTGTCAAGTTCGCTTACAATACTTAATAATTGCCCTAATACATCAATGCTTTGCCTGAAATCTATATAATATGTAATCTAGAGCGATTGTTTCTTGAAACAATGACTAGTGCTTTCTCTGCCCTCCTCAATAAAGTTCGTTTCCCTAGACATGCAATGCTAAGTAATATGCATAATCAGAAGAAGGCTAGTATATACACAAACCGGAACTCTCGCTATAGTCCGGCCATCAGCTCGTTCATGGAAATTGGTTTGCGCACAGCATTTGAAAAACCATCGTGGTACGTGATCCAGACTTTCCTTCCTGCTTTGGATGCTTCATTCTGCACTGGACTATCATCCGAGCTTTGCGGCAGCGGCTCCGGCTCCTTGAGGATTCTCCCGAAGAAGTCACGCTTGATGCCCGGAGCGTTTCTTATTGCATTCTTCTTCGCTGATTGGTCATCATCATTCTTCCCACTCTTGCCGTCCGAGGTCTTCCCGGCCTTGGACGAACTCAGGGCTTCGGATTGTTTCCGCATAGTCTCCTTGCGGTATTCTTGGTCTAACACTTGACGAACGGCATATCGAACAGGAGCAGAGCCGCCTGTATCTGCCGAGGTGCCTTTGGTCTTGTGGAATGTCACAAGCGAATCCAATGGCCTGTGGAACACTTGTTCAGCTTGGCCGCACAGCAGAAATACATAGGCAACAGGAAGTACTTACGGTTCCATACGATACGCCCAACCCCCATGCCCACCACCTTCACCCTCAATTCGGATTTTTTCAAATACCACCCCTAAGCCTGCCATGACTCGAACCGCGGCCTGAACAAGTGCCCGTTCGCTTTCTTTGCGAACACTGGCCACACTCTTCTGGTCCCCACCTCCACGCACCACAACTGGTTTCACATCAGGCGACAGCATGCGTATGAGATTTGGGATAAGTTCCGTGGTCAAGCAATCCGTTGAGCGGAATAATCGTAATAGAGGAGCCGAGAAAGAAGACTGGAACCCCGTAAGGATCGCGCGGCTCTGCTTTTGAGCTTCGAAGGCCGCAAAATCTGCTCTTGGACCCGAAAATGGATGCTCGTCCTCTTCATCGTCATCGGGATTCTTAGATATCCTCTTGCCTCCGACGGATGAAAATAGGTGGTGGAACGCTATAACTGACTGACTCAGATAGGGCGTGAGTTCCCAATCTTGAGAAGTAAAGATTTTCGAGGAGATGGTATCATGGAAGTGGAGCCAGTCATATGCGGCGTTAGGCTTGGAAAGAAATGTGTCGTCCTGATATGATTGAAGGGGATATGTAGCGAAACATTCAGATACGCAGCGGTCATGATCGCCACTAGCGTCGACCATTTCGCGCAGCTTATTGATGGCATGCCGTTTTCTGAGGTCCGCAACGCCGAGAGTTACGTTCCCGCTAGAAATAGCGAACGGGTCATAGAATGATTCAGCATTTATGGGAGCGTCAGGGAAACCTCCACCTTCCAAAAAGACACGATCCACAATGTCTCGTACACCTCCGCGGTTCAGCCCTTTAAAGAACGAGGCTTCAGCCGTGCCACTGAGAACCCGTTGTTCGAGCCAGCTCCTTGTCAGTCTGAGAGACGACAGATTTTCGTTTCTTAGCTTATGGGCCACCCACTCCGCAGCCACAAGCACACTTCTGATATCACCTTCAGCCGTCCCACTACTTTTGAGGCCACCACTTTTCTTCCTCGCCAAACCCCATGATGCCTCGCATAGCCGCCGCACACCGTCGTTGTCTGATGGAATGCCCTCCAGAGCTAAGATGTTCTTCAAGCGTGAGACGACATTTTCAAACGGTGCTTGGCGGACATGAATGATCTCGGCAACAGAGGAAGCTCTCAGGGGCCGTAAGCTAGGGTGATAAACATCGTTGCAAACCAAGATCAGTGGGCGCAAAAACCGGAACGTGTCGCCTTTACGTCTTTTCCCGTTTTTGGCATTCTGATCGGCTGAACGTGCCATATTCTTCTGATCGAGTAAAACGAGGTCAATTAGGGCCTTCATGAAGCCTCCTTCTCCGCCGCTCCCAGACCCGCTAACAACTCCATCGACTTCGTCAACGACGACGCACACTGGTCGCCCAGCCTTTCGCACTTTGCGATCTCCCACCTCCACGTTCACCCCTTTCACGTTCTCAGTGCCAAGAGCATCTCGAATCCGCCCCTTGACGACGTCTTTGCTGCGGTCATCACTGGCATTGATCTCTAGTACCTCGTATCCTGCTTGTTTGGCGCACACATGTGCCAATGTGGTTTTTCCGAGCCCTGGAGGACCACACAACAGTAGAACCTTACGGTGCAGCCGTTCGCCATCATCATTGTTGTTGCCCGGCCTTTTGGTTCTCGACTTGGCAAGATTTGGGAAGACGATCGGCTCCCAGCCCTTCAACCATCGCAAAACAGATCGATGGATTCGCTCGTCTCCAATGAGTTCAGTGAACTTGCGAGCGCGATATTTCTCTGTCCACATCGCCGCTGCCATTTTCTTATTCTTCTGTCCCTCAAGAGGAGCCTCGACAGATTGTTGTATCGTGCGGTCCGGCACTTTTGTGGAAGCTTTAGCCTGTTCACTTTCTCTTGCAGCCTCATCCAATATCTGATGGATATCAATGCCATAATAGCTCTTCTGCGCTCGCCCTGGTCCCGTAGTCGAGCGTCTTGCAACAAGCCTCTCGTATGAAACTCCGGGTTTAGAAGTTCTCTGACGGATTGTGTGTGTCTTCCCCGAGCAAGTCTTTATTTTAACCAATTGCGCTGTTCGTCGTGGTAAGTCATAGGACAGTGGGATCGAATCGCTCACGCTCGTAGTAGAAGGCTCCGTGTGTATAGGTCTTGAGACGATTTGTGGCAGGTCCACTGGCTCCTGGTCAATTAATTGCTCCTCCATCTCAAATTGGCTCTTCATTTGAGCATCCTGGAACGCCGCCAGCTCGTCCTCGTCTTCATCTTCTTCATCCAGGAAGCCGCCCATAATCTTCTGCCGCTTAGGCTCCATTGACTGTGACTGCTCATCATTCTTCCGCTTCTGCGCCTCATTTGGAGAAGCAGCGCGCGATGGAAAAGCAACCGGGGACGAGATAAATGGCATCTTGGTGACGGGAGGAGAAGAGGGTAAGTAAATGCTTGAGTTTATTTCAGGTATTTCATTCGGTTCGTGTAATGTCTTTCGCGCTCTTGTTGGAGTATCTGTTTCAATGTCAGACTCTCAGCCGTCCTCCACCCGCCCGTCAGCGCTGCATACCGGGTCTCACGTCCTCGTCGCTCCGAAAGACGTCAGATAGATTCCAAGCCCGGTGTTGTATAACAACTTTGTTACGAATGTGCTCTAGTCGGTGGAGGCTTAAGGCTTCGAGATCGTCGGAGAAGGTTTCTGAAAGAGGGTTCTGTTCTTCGGAGTGAAGGTGGATAGCGGGATCAAACGAAGGGGGAATCGATGGAGGAGAGGTCGTCATTAAGATCAATTAGAGGGGCATATCAATTCAATGGCACTATAGTAAATAAAGAACAACAAAGAGGGTAGCTACCAGCTAAGTCACTCCCCATAGTTCGATGAGAAGTGGGATAAGACGACGCGTTCGAGACGCGCCAGCGGGGGACGCGCTTGACCACTTATCGTTGCTATAGATTGCAGGCCACTCCGCATCTACTCCGTAGCACTCCGATAGAGAGTCCTCATCACACCTAAGTTCTTAAATCGCGATCGATAACTCAATTGAATGCGTGATCATCATCTATAAAGAAGGCTCTGCGACAGCTTTAGATAATATGTTGGGTGGAGACCACCCTCCTAGGTTGCTACGTTCCGTTCACCAATTCAGTAAATGTACAGAGTAGCAAGAAGTTTTTGGCCTGTTTTGTATACACTCGTACGATTCGGGCGCACGTTGATTTAAGGAGGCATAGGATGGGTTGTTAAGACTAGGCTCCAAATCTATCCCCTAGCGTTGGCGTTGCGTGGTATACAGTTATATAAACACCCCACCTGTCGAGGTTTGCATAAGGAAATGAACAACATGACAAGGCTCAATAAAAATCATAAAAAGGTACTTCCGCAATGAGATCTCTGTATTTACGCCTGGCTCTTTAGCTTCTCAGTAAGCTCTGGCACTTTCTCGAAAAGATCGCCGACAAGACCGACATCAGCAACCTGGAAGATAGGAGCATCGGGATCCTTGTTGATAGCAGCAATGACCTTGCTGTCCTTCATACCAGCAAGGTGCTGGATGGCACCGGAAATACCAGCACACAAGTAGAGCTGAGGCGCAACGTTCTTGCCAGTCTGGCCAACCTGGAGACTGTTGTCGGCGAATCCACTGTCAACCGCAGCGCGGGAAGCACCAATTGCAGCTCCCAAGGCGTCGGCAAGAGGCACCATAACGCGGTCGAACTCCTCTTTCGATTTCAGGCCACGACCACCGGACACAACACGAGAGGCAGTGGCCAGATCAGGGCGCTCGGATTTGGCAAGCTCTTCAGATACCCACTCTGTCTGAGCGGGAGCCTTGGGGTCAGCTCCCTCAACGATCTCGGCAGAGCCGCCCTCGGTCTCAGTACCTTGGAACGCAGTGCCTCTGACTGTGATAACCTTGACAGGGTCGGTCGATTGAACGGTAAGGATGGCATTTCCGGCGTAGATGGGGCGGACAAAAGCTGCATCAACGGGTTAGTATGCAAATGACTCATCAGGCAGTCCCCACGAGACACAATTCCGGGGATACGTACTGTCCTCGCTCTCAATCGCTGTGATATCGGAGATCTGTTGCACATCCAGCAGAGCCGCAACACGAGGCAAGAGACTCTTTCCAAAGGCAGAATGCCCCGCGATGACATGGGTATATTCGCCCTTCTTGATGTTCTCCACAAGAAGAGGAGCGTAGTTCTCGGGCAGCCCCTGGATTCCAACGAACGTCAGTACCTATAGAACAGCATATAGTCGCTTTATGACACCGGGTCACTCTAACCTTTTCATAAGCGTCGTTCTCCACCGCCACTACTTTGTCCAGGTCCTTGATCTTAGCTGCCTCGGCAGCAGCAGTTCCCTTCACGCCAGCGCCAGCCACGAACGCTGTGACTGATCCTCCAAGCTTTTGCGCCGCGGCGATTGCTGAGAGGGAAGAGTTCTGGAGTTTGCCATCACGCTGTTCAAGCACGGCTAACGTGGAGAGAAGGCGGGCAAGTGCTGAGGCTGCAGGTTGATTGAAGGCCCGCGATGGCTGGAATTGCGACCGGACGGCCCGCAGGGCGGAGTATCTTGCAATCGGAATCATCGTGCTATATTCAGAAGGTGATGAGACCTGCTCGGATCTCTTGTTGGGTTGGCAACAAGGATGAGTTTTCGAATGCGGGTAACAGGAATCAGAGACGCTGACGATAATTCCGACGGGCACAATGGCTATCGTCGGAGCGCCAAGCATCGCCGATCCCGGAGTGTCCTCGGTTATTGATGACCGAGCTGATGAGGCCTCTACAAATTTACGACCGAGTGGCTACGATTTGTACTCGCTTCTGTGAATAT
Source organism: Aspergillus viridinutans (assembly GCF_018404265.1). Lineage (NCBI taxonomy): Eukaryota > Fungi > Ascomycota > Eurotiomycetes > Eurotiales > Aspergillaceae > Aspergillus > Aspergillus viridinutans. Next base: position 461,603 of record NW_025091222.1, read on the forward strand.
ATTGCTCCCAAAGGGAGATTTTAGGGTGAGCTAGAAAGCATAAAGGGCCATATCAGAAAAAGAGACTTTTTGTTCTTCGAGGGGGTATTGAGAACACGCCCTGTGTCTATATCACAAATTGACACACGTGACATTAAGTACGCCGCGGTAAAACCCGTATCTTGGACAAATAAACATCCGTAGAACACCAGTGTAGAACCAATTATGAAACCGACTTTCTCTTCTTCTTTGAAAGCCCTGATGCCACTTTCTCTGCGGCTGTAACTTTCTTGTTACCAGACTCGTTCCCATCCTCCAACGCCTTAGCCTTCTGCCGCTGGAGCTTCTCTTTTCTTGCGGCCATAGACGACGCATCGTCATCCTCATCAGCCTTTGGCTTCTTGGCCTTCTTATTCTCCTCGAGTAACTTCTCGTCATCGCCAGTTTGCTTGCGCTTCTTGCCATTCTTGGCACCCTCGATAGCCTTGTCATCCTCCTCAGCATCTTCCACAACGTCGCCCTCTTCCACCCACAATTCGCTTGCCAGCCAAATTGGCATGGCCATAGTATTAGCTCCCTTGATGTGAAGAGCCTTGATGTTCCTCCAACCCTTCGTAATGAATTTATCCGTCAACCCCTTGACAACAGCGTCAACATTCTCGGCGAGCTGCTCTGGAGTAAATTTAGATGAGCCCACACGAATTGCGGCCGTGGTAGCAGGCGCAAGTTGTACGGCGGCGCAGTTGAGCGTCTTCTCAATTTCCTTGGCGACAATGGCCGGGGACGCGAAAGCACTGTCATCGTCCTTTGACTTCTTCTTCGGGTCTTTCTTGACCTTCTTGCCATCCACTTTCTCAATTTCGGCAATACGAATGGGAATTGGCCGCTTGCTTGACTTGTAGAACACTTTTCCGAGAGTATTTACCAGTCGCATGATAATCCGGTCATCTGCGAGGAAAACATCGTGCTCAGAGAGTAGCTGACGACGACTCTCGAAACTCTGATATCTAGCCTTGAGTTTTGAATAACCAATAATCCGCTCAATGCGAGAGGAGAGATGCTGAGGGAAGGAAGGATCGGCGACAATGTTCTTGACCGAGCGCTGAGGATCGGCGGTGATAAGACAGATACTTAACGACGGCGAGGCATTGAGGGAGTGTGGAATGCTGATTTTTCCGGGTTTCAAACGGTTCTTGTCGACAACGTGCTTCTTCGTGGTGAGCACAAGCCAGATAGCCTCGTTTTTCAGCGCAGTGTCTTCTTCCGAATCTTCATCATTGTCGCCAATAAGGGTCTTCTTTGTCGCTGTCTTTTCCTGCTCTTCTTGTTTGGACTTGATGTGTTTCAAGAGTGCGGAAGAAGCTCTGGCGACCTAAATTATTCGTGATTAGCAAAGAACTGGACTGTGAGGTTTACAAGGTGGTAGACGCGGTGACATACTTGGCTCTTTTCGAGCTGATAGGGAGACCCAGATTCCACTTTCGTGGTGAGCGCTGTCGAGGACACCATTTTCACAATCTAATCAACTGCAGTTGCAGAATTCGAATATCTCAATTTCTGCGATAAAGGAAATCAAAAAAATTCATGAGAAGGCGGTAGGCAAATTTGACCGGTCTTGGCATGGATGTATCTGCTTAGTCATGTCCCTCATCAACATAGCACCAAACGACATCGATTCACCAGCAAAACTCATGGTTTTCTAACCTTTTGAATCATCCTGAAAATTCATCTCTAGATGATGAAGCTCTTATATTCAGCTGAGAAATGGATGCCGAAGACATCAGTTTGTGCCTGTCCTCTCTTGGGATATCCGAGGTGTGACTAGGATAAGTAATAATCTGGGTGCCGGTAAATTTGCCCGAAGGTATGCTTCAGTCGACATACTTGAGATCTCCTGCAGATCATGCAAGGGCCACCCTATTCACGGTATGGTTACTTTGTGCATGTTCTTCAGAGAATGCTTCTGGCTCTATTATTCCAGGAAAGAGAGTCTGATTCGCATATATATGTCGCAGGGACGAACATACATATATACAACCGAGTCAGGAGGACGACCACTCTTTGGACAATCAGATAGAGCTTATGTGGTTTACAGGTCAGATATCAGCATCGACTTTGTTTCAGGGAAAGTCATGTTATCCGATGTTTGGCATATCCTAGTTCATCTTCCATCGTTTTGTGCTCGTGAATGATCCAAGTATGAACGTCTTGGGTCCAACATCAGCGGCTGTCTGAGTCCATCCTACGACTTTGCTTACCACCGACAGGCAAGCTTACTGAAAATGTGATAAGATCATCAGAGAGATAGGTTATACAGATAGATGTGAGCGGTGTAAGTATCAGCGACATTCGCCTTTGCGTCACCTCATTATGGTTCGTTTTCATGACAGCTACAACGGGGCAAATGAAGATGAAACACATTTGTAGTAGGGGCCTGGGCCATGAATAAGGTGTTTCTTGCATGGATCAGAAGACCTGGTCCTTCAATCAGTAATCACGGTATCACTCCTATTCCTCATCAGAACATTCGGAGCATAGTGCCGCAGCACAGTAGCCTCGGTTTTGCCTTGAGCGTACTATTGCATGCAAAATATATCTACAGGCGCTTGCAGGATGTCTGACGAGCTAATGAACTTAAACTATAATAATATTACGATTGACGATTTGTTTACGACTACGGAGTACTCGCATGGCAGATCTAAAGGAGTATCGACGAGATCGACAGAGGCAGAAGACTCATCTAGTTACTTGGTTGAGTAACTCTGGAGATCCACCCCTTGGTCTACCCTATCCACATGTGAGGGAAAGGCCTCGAATGTACCAGCAAGATAGTCCGTGTGCGTGAAACTGGGCCTCGAACTTTTCGTAGTCAAAATTGGCCCTAGACTTCGATCTTGATATTCATACTTACAGGTCAACATATTCCTGGCAAATTCCAGAAGAGTCAAGTCAAGTAAATGATATCTACTCTGTAATGCTCTCAGAATGGCCCCGCAATACTACCTTATGATCCCCCCACCCCCTCCCCCCAATGTATTCGGCAGCCAGCTATGACAACAGCCTTGCTCAACAGTCATCAGTAGCAGCACGAACAAGGGAGGAGATTTAAAATATTGCCTCCAAATGAGAGCAAGCCTGTCTGTGACCTCATATATTAGGAGAAAATGGATGCTCATATATTGACCAATTGCTGATCAGGTTTCTAAACCTCCTTCATAACTCCATTAATGATGTTGCCTAAGGTACTCTGTAGGCTGGTCCTAGTACCCACCACCATGGGGCAATTTTGGGTGCTTACCTACAGTGCTTCACAGGCCATATGTAGATAATAGGCACGCAGGAAGCTGCATGAATCAGGCCCTATATTTTGAGAAATGACGAATATCACCCCGTAAATAGCCCGCTAGCTCAAGATCGGGCAGGTCACTAAGGTCTTAACTAATCATCTAGAAAACTAGAAAATCGTCTAATCAAATACTCTGTAGTAGGTTCTTGAGGTAAGGTACAGGAGGTATCTACCTTGCTAGGACCAGCAGAGATTGCGGATGGGAAAGGTAAGATATGTTTAGTAATTCAAGTCATTAATTTAAGTTGTTAGGATGTCTCTCAACTATCAAAAGTTGAGTTATGGTCTTGCTACCTGCAATGTCTGATCTGCTCCAGCTAAAGTATTTTACCAAGGGAAACTACTGAGGTTACATGACTCAATCCCAAGATAGGAGGAGTCTAGGCTTTATTCACTAATTAGTCTAGATTGTTATTCCATCTGCCACCATGTCTGAGGTCGACTTCTTGAAAACCAGTGCTTGAACTTCATATTTTCTTTATTTATGCCGAAAGTTAGATAGATACTACTGAAAGAACCATCCCCTATTTTGCGGAACCGTGAGGAAGTTTGGATCCAATGCAGATCGAAAGTGGATTTGTTTCCACAAACCGCGCTTCCTCAGTCGCTGCGTATGGTTTGCTGCTTTTACTGAAAAGCGCAAGTACACTCCGCGTCATGGACAGAGCGGGAATGACCCTTTTTTCGTCGCCGTTGTTGATTGTCTCATTATTACAGAAGAACTCAGCTGACAATTTGCTGCTAACTTGACATCACTGTTCCTCCCGCAGTAATGCTATTTCCCTTGCTATATCGTCAATGCCAGCCAGGACCAGGTACCTTGCATATGCAGTTATGCACATCAGAATCAGACATGAGACAACAACGCCTTGGAAAGTTGGACTGCTGCTGGGAGTGAAACCTACGGCGACGGGATGGTTTGAGCAGCCATCTGATTTGTGATTGGTGTACCTGGCTCGGGGGTTGTGCCAGATTTTGCACGGCCTGTGCCAAGGGTTCCAGCGTGATTGGCCAGACCTGACCATGGTAATTTCGGCAAACGCCAAGCTCAAGCCGACAGGAACAGGAAACGGACAAACATCACACACGGAGGCTAGATAACTAGGTAATTAGCTACTCCGTACAGCTCAAAAGTAAAAGGATATGACCATCCCCAGCAGCAACCCCTTGCCCAGTGTCTAGTGGAGATGTTCCAGTCTTCCGAATTCTGGAGTTTAGAGGTCGGGATTCTCGTGTTCAAGGGGAGGCAACTCGGCTCTCAGCTACTGTACCTAGGTAGAATTTAGATACTACTTAGCCTACCGTAGTAGTCAGGATATGCACCACAAACTGTTGTAGACACGTCGGCGTCCCCACTGTGGCTGCTAATCCAAGAGTATCTCACGTTGTCCATGAATGATTTCAGAAGCGGGTTTCTAACTTTGGGTTACCTTACCGACCTTTTCCTCGGCGAGCGTACCCCTGATGAAGGAATGACCAGTAATAAGACGTACCACACCGGTCTTGCATCAGGCTCATTTCCGTCAACCATTGATTGAATCTCCCTACACCCAGGTACCAACTATCTCCAGGGCGCTAAGAAAACAACAACAACAACAACAGTAACAAGAACAAACGGGAGGGCGCCAACCGATTTATTATTGACTTCGTACTATGGAGGTCCATACAGTTCTATCTAGGTAGTCTGTATGCCTGGAGCCTTCGACCCCATTAACCTTCAGTCTTTCTCGCGGAGTGGGGCCCCCTATTTCTATTAGCACGATTATTATTATGATTAATTTAACACTTACAGTAGTAGTATTATTGAACTATCAGCCTTTCTGTCTCTGTCTATCCACTGTTTCCAGCGGCAGTGCCACCCACACAGACTTTCGCTCTCTCAGCCCCCTGGAAGGGTCTGCAGTCTGCACTTACGCCCGTAGCTTCCCCTGGACCGCCATTATTGTTGACTAACAGTCTTTCTCTAACTCTACTTACTCCTCTTCAGTCCCTTTGATCCCCTCCCTTATTTTTTCTCTTTTGCGATCTTACGTTCCTCCAGAGAACCCTGTCTTCTCCGGCTCCTTCGCCTACTGTCCTTGTTTGTGAGATTCCTATCCGACCAGAGGGACTCGTCTTCTCTCTCGCACGCTCTTTTGGGAACCTCGTCTTCCTTCACTCTTTGAAACTCTCATATTCATTTCTAGGTTTCGGCCTTTTGTTGCGACCACAACTTTCAGCGAGCAAACTGAGCTCTGGTGATTTCTAGTTTCTATACCGAGTCTTACCACACGAGCGCGCCTGGGCACTTTGCGATATTGAGGTATGTGCAATTGACCTTCTCCCATCCTTGTCTGCTTTCTAGATTTGCATCACATTAAATTGGGGCACATCCGTGTTCATCTCTGAAAGGTCCGACCCTGAGCGGCGAGGCATCAGAGACAGCAATGGACTCTTATATATCTGTGGCAATGGCGCTTGTTGCATTGAGTGTATGAGAATCTCAATGATGCAATAGATTGGATGCCTTGCAATTAATGTCTCTGAACTCATTTTCTCGTTGGAGTGTACGCTAATTGGCATGGTTATAAGATTACCGACATCTTGGGCCCAATTTTAGGAACGTGAACAAAATGAGGTTCAATACCATTGCTCTTACTCTCGCCACGGCGGGTTCCCTGGTGACCGCTCAACATCACCACCAGCATCGTCGCCACCAGCACAAGCGCGAGAACGTTGTCGAAACTGGTACTACCGTCGTGCAATACGAGCTGGACGGAAAGCCGATCTCTCTTCAAGAGGTGTGTGCCGGTCTGTCTGATGGCACTCTCAAGTTTGCCGACAATGACCATCCTACCGGCGTCTGCGACAACCTGAGCAGCTCCGCTACTCCTACCTCCATGCCTGAGGTCGCCCCCACCTTTGCCCCGGCCAAATTTATCGAGCTCTCTTCCCTTGTCACCCCGGTTTCCCCGACCTCAGACGCAGTCCCGACCCCTACCGCCTCTAGCAGCTCTTCCACCGCCGCTGGTTTGGACGCCGACTTCCCTGATGGAGAACTTGACTGTTCTACCTTCCCATCCCAGTACGGCGCTGTTCCTCTTGACTATCTCGGTCTCCACGGATGGTCTGGTATCCAGTATGTCTCCTATGCCGACAAGGTTATCAGCGAAATTGTGACGGCCATCACTGGTGAGAGCTGCACCTCTGGCGCCATGTGTTCCTATGCTTGCCCAGCCGGTTACCAGAAGTCTCAGTGGCCTTCTACCCAGGGCTCCGCTGGCCAGTCTGTTGGTGGTATTGAGTGCCGTAACGGAAAGCTCTACCTTACAAACCCTAAGTCAAAGAAGCTCTGCATTCCCGGTGTTGGAGGTGTTTACGTCCAGAACACCGTGGGTGAAGTCGTGTCTGTTTGCCGTACCGATTACCCTGGTTAGTTTGACCTTTTCATGACACTTTAGCCTGTCTAACGAAAACTTTCTAAGGTACCGAATCTGAGACCATTCCCCTTGGCCTTGGTGACAATGAGCTCCAGCCCTTGACCTGCCCCGATGAGACCTACTACAAGTGGCAGGGCCAGATAACCTCTGCCCAGTATTACGTTAACCCTAAGGGCGTGTCCCCGGAGAAGGGTTGCCAGTGGGGCGATGGCACCAAGCCTATCGGCAACTGGGCTCCCGTCAACCTTGGTGTCGGCCAGAACAAGGGCAAATGGCTCTCCATCTTCCAGAACAGCCCCACAACGAACGAAAAGCTTGACTTTAACATTAAGATTAAGGGTGACCACCTCAGCGGCTCCTGCAAGTACGAAAATGGTGTCTTCTGCTCTGATACGGGTATCAGCAACTCTGGGTGCACTGTAAGTTCGAGTCGCCCCGCCATGTTGAGAATAATTGACTTACATACCGTCTCCAACAGGTTGAGGTCATGTCTGGCGATGCCACCTTTGTCTTCTACTAGATGATGAAGTCGTCCAGCTCCAATGGTAGTGCGTGCCGCCGTTGTTCGTAGATGGTAACGGCCGCCTCACATATTCCGCCAATCCTCTGTGAGATAAGACCGTTGAGCGCCGCTCATCCGCCTCATGAACAATTGCCAAGTGTGCTTGATTTCTTCTGTGTATCTTACTATATTACCTTATGTGGCGTGGACTCAAGTTCTTGTCACATCTTGTCATGTCTTCGACCTTTTGTTAGAGACATTGTGGTTAAATTTTATTCTCCAACTTCAGAGCCAAGTATCCCGGTTTATTTACCCTCGTCCATCTCAATTGCACAGTGTCGCTTCCTGCATGTTTTGTCGTCTTTCAGAGGTCTTGTCAGTGACTGTCCACCTCTTGTCTTACGTTGTGCGAAATGTTCAGATTTTCCAAATACTTAGAATGTAACCCTCTCGTTTTCACCGAGCTTAGAGCAAATTTTAGACATGAGTAATGTGTATCTTGCGTATCCCCCGGCTCAGCCCAATAAACCCTACTGTATATATCTGAGGAACATTCCTCAGTACAGTTTTGAATTGCAATACGCATGACACATGCAAAAGTTAGCAGTTGGCAACCTTGATGGTAATGCACTGTATCCTTTGGGTGGAGTAGAAAATAATCAGTTTGGGATGGAAGGCTGGGAGTATGGTTTCGATGGCTGCAGCAGCGTGCTGAAAGTACCTACGCATTGTGTAAATGGGAGTAGACGAAAACATAGAATCCTAGAAATGCTTCATGTTGGCTTGAGTACCATGGTACCAGGCATGTTCTATGATATGCCGCATGGAACTAAGTCATTCCTATGCCAAAGAGCTTCTTTGGCAGATATTGAGATACTGCTGCTGCTGCCCTTAGACTTGGAGGGAGTACAAATGACAGGGACTATCTCTCCTGTCAAATTTGCTTTTCCAACTCGATGGGCCCAAGCTGCTAGCCTCACTTCTTTTAGTCCTGTCATCACTAGACTACCTAAGCAAGGCATCAGCAAAAATGCATGGTATCATCCAATGGAGCGTGACCAAGCTAGGTAAGCTGCATGTCAGGACGGCATTCCAGCAAAGCGGCGAGGGAGCTGACCTGACCCTTAATCACGTGATCATGCGCGAGTCACGGGGACTCGAACCATAGAACGCGGGAGCATATGAGGCTAGACGCGGCGGACGCGCCTTTGCATACACAACACAGATCTTGTATGCAGGCATGAGCTATTGAGGCATGGTTTCTATCAGCTCATGCTTCACCCTTTCTATCATTTGCTTGGCTTGAGAATCTAGAGGAGAATCATGCAGTGCGACACATAGTTTGAAACGGCCTTTCAGTGAGGCTGCGCGAGGTTAGCGGTGGAGCTTCTGAGCCCTTGTCGGCGCCTATAGAACGCGTCTCAGTCTGTAAGCGTGCAAATCCGCGCTGGAAGGACGAGACGTTCCGCTCCGGCAGGCATTCCTGCACCACACTCCAACTTTCACCCTTTTCTTCTATGCCTCGTACTTGTTCTTTCTCGCAGGCCAATTTTCTTGTGCTTCCCAACCTCCTGGTCGTCATCCTGGGGGGAAGCTTCAGTTCTTTCCTTCTTGTCTAGGACAAGCTTCTCTCTTTCCTTTATATTGCTGTCCTGTGATTATTGTGCCATAGAAATAGGCCCCTACGCGGCCTCGACGCGAACCTCAGTCAATATCTTCTCTCATTAGGAGTTTGCTAGAGGTGCCTAGAAGCTTTTTGGTTTTTGGTTTTTATCTTTCAATTGATCTGGACAGAGTCCATAGCATCATGGAGTCTTCTCCTCCAAGGAGCAGTGCCACTGCTTCTGTGGTAGGTGTGAAGCGTCCTGCGTCCTTATTGCCTGCTTTCGAGCCATTGAGCTCGTCTCCCTCCCTTCCTCGGCCACAGAAGCGTGTTGCTCGCGATAGCCATGGCATAGTATCGACCTATCCTACTCCTGTCCCGACCTCGTCGACCCATATCATGTCCTCGTCGCCGCCTCGGATGGCATTGTCACGGTCTGCATCACGTCGTACTATTGCCCAGTCAGGCTCTGAACGAACTCCATTGTCGACCGTCCCAACACTGATGCTTCCTGAGAGTGGAGAGCCTATTTTGATGGGGAGGTCTAGTGCATCTTGTCATCACCAATTGTCCGCCAATCGGATGATATCAAGGGTTCATGTCAAGGCCACCTATAAACCGGCACCTAATCCATTTGATCGTGATAGGGTGGAGATAACGTGCATGGGGTGGAACGGGGTTAAACTTCTCTGCCAAGGCAAGACATATGAGTTGGCCAAAGGGAAGACGTTCACGTCCGATATCAAAGATGCGGACATCATGGTGGATGTCCACGACACTCGTGTGCTCGTGCAATGGCCACGGAATGAAAGGAAGGACTATGCTTCAACGGACTCTGAGCAAACCTGGGAGGAGACAACACCAAAGGGCCCCAATCAGTCTCGTAGGAGCCTACAAGACAGTCCCCTTGCCGAAGGACAGCGTCTGGCTTCCCCCGTCTCTCCGTCACCTGCGGTGCAGTCACTCGTTCCTCCATCCTCGCCTTTGTTTACTCCTACGCGCTCGCGAAACGCAGTGGTTGTGTATGAAGATGAAGCATCTCCTATTCGTCGTAACCTTTCTCGGGATGTGTCATCACCTCGAGCCGCCCAGGAATCCGCACGTCTGGCGGATGTTCTCCAAAGCTCGCAGTCCAGCGATCTGAGCGACCTTAGCAGACCCGATGAATTCTCGGATCACGACGAGGAGAACGACCCAATAATTCACTCCTTCGGTCCTTTCGGCGACAACCTCCTTCCCCGCATGGCATCTTTCTCCGCGGATGAATCACCACTGCGAGGCCCACGCCCTTCTCGACCTCTTCAGCCTACTCAATCTCCCAAACAGCCACGACGGCCTTCCGAGAAAGACAGCTCGGAACGCAAGTCAGAACTGACTGACGAGACCTATGAGAGAATCCAGAACCATGCGGCGAATCAACTTGCCTTCTCCCGCCTGTCTTCGACTCCATTCTCAACTATACTAAATAATCTTCCTCCGGCTCTGTGGAAGCGGGATGACCGGTCCAAACAGGGAGCTTCGAGCGAGGAGATTCGCGCCATCATAGAGTCCACCAAATGTATTGGCAAGGTTGCGCGGGAAGGAAAAGATGCCGCCGGCAAACCACTTGAGAGCGAATACTACTATATACCTGACTTCGACGACGATGATATGCGACGTGAAGCAGTTGTGAATGACCTCAGAAAGCCAGGTCTTCGCAACTGCCGAAAGCAGCACAAGGTATGCTTCAGGTCCTGACTGATCGTTAGTCATGCAACTAATTTCTGTACAGCAATACTTCTGGCGTAAGCCAAAATGAAACAACTCTGTGAAGACCAAAGATGTCGCATTCGCCGATATCCCGATTAAAAGATTTGCGGTAACCGTTCTTAGTACATAGTTCCATTACCCTTGTTTCTTTCCTTGCTTTTTGAAGTTCGAGGACTCGCATAGCGTGGCGTGGGCATACCCTGTTTGATTTTTCTATGTTGTATGAAGGTGTATGATGTATGGTGGATCGTTTCTTCTCATCTAGGTATGATGCCTTGTTTGTTTAATCTGCGCCTCAAACAGTCGAAGCGCGCCTGTTCTTTCGTACCCGTGCGATCTCGTACCACGTCCCTTTGCTGATGATCGGGCCTATGATGCAAGCTTATGGTTCCAGCATGATCGTTCATATGGAAATACTGAAAGTCTTGCGTGGACCGGTGTCTTTGCAAGTCTTCTTGTCAGCAAAGGTGTCTCTTTCCATGTACCAGATGAGCTCGTCTCTTCGATGACTGTATGGTATGAGGACTTGTCCAAGAAAATAAAAGTATTCATCACTACATTGCCTGCCGTCCTGACTTTCGAACCATTTGCTTTCTTTTATAGAGGTACTGGTTACATTTCCGGTCCATTGTTTATCCGTTCATTTGAGTCAGCTCTTCAATCACTCGCATCACGTGATAAAGCTCATACAAGGAATTGTTAGCGATAACGCATGATCCCTGCTAGCTCTGATATCATTTGATGTTGGGCCTAGAGAGGTACCTTCCGGAGGTGCTGCGGTAGAAATAAGAACTTGTCACTATCTGGTACCCCAAAAGTCAGATATCCGGCCAATGTAACTTTCACTCGCCACAACCTATGACATAGCTTGACATTCCGTGTCACCAAGGGCTCCTTGGACCTATATTAACCCCTCTAAACTGTCAAATGGATCTCTGATACTCTTCATGTCTGGCTAGTCTAAATCCACTTTGCTGTGTGTCTGAAACTCCATCATTATTATACTCAATTGGGTAAGTCATTTCCCTTCACAGTTACTGAACTAATGCCTAAACCATAACGTTACAGCAAAGGCAGAAGAAGCCCCGCATCAGTAGTATAGTCCAGTTCTATCTACAGGCCTCGCCTACCAACAGAACAATGTCGTCCACAGGTCATCAAGGACCGTTCGCTGAACCCACCTCTGAATCTCAGACTGTCCTGCTCCCTGAAAACCCGTCCGTGGGCCGAAGCAGTGAGCCTCTTCCCAATCCACCGAGTGCCAGTTCTCAAGGCCGCTCCTTGGAGAAGCCGTGGAAGCCGACGATCAACCGTCAACAGAGCTGGAGTGAGCAGGATCAGAAACATGAGCTTCAGTCTAGGCTGCTAGCAACAGAGAGAGGGAAAGAGACGGGGTTCACGGAGATATTGCAGGATATGTAATATGTAGCTGTCTCTTTGAATCTATCTTTTGAGCCTTGTTCTTGTGATTGTTGCTGGATAGCATAGGTTCAATAGGATGAAGCAGTAGGCATCTGCTAAGGGATTGATTTCTATGTAACATGAAAGCGTGCGGTTGTTCATCACAAGAGACAGTAAAGGCGACGTTTCACATCAGTCCCTCATCAAGCAAGAGCACGACCGAAAAAAAGTACGGCACCTTCGCTATGCTGGAATTATAATTCTAGTATTTCTCTGATATTTGCATGAAGTTGCATGAGACAAAACTAAAATAAAAGAAACGCATTGGGCTAGGGCATCAAGAGAGCGCTTTGCTGGAATTTATAGTAAGTGGAAGGGCGGAACTCCGCAACATCCCAAGGGTCCAGTTTCACTGCCAGGACCGCCTTCGGATACCACTTCGCCGCCGCAGTCAGTCAAATAAGAGAATCATCTTCATCTTCAACAGACAGTTTATAACTTGACGCACAAAAGGGCGTCTAGCTGTACCATACGCTGCGCGCCATTTTCGCCGTGCTTCACCAATGTGGCATTCAAGTCACTTATGCGCTTTCCTTTCGGACTCTGAGAAAGGACCCCACGACAGTTAAAATCGCTGCGGACAGCAGCCGGCAATAAGAGATGGAACGCCAGAGAAAGCGTACGCATTTTCTTTGCATAGGACTTGAAGCCAAACCAAACTCTATTTGATATCTGACAATTTTGGCATATCTAGGGGAGCTCCGCGACCTGAATGAACGAGCCTGGGCTGGAGAGAGTGGTAATTACCTCCCCGTTCATTGACAAATCCCGCTGGACGCTGTCGTCTCACAGTCATCTAACTACGTATCGAACTATTTTACAGACCTCTTTCCGGTCAGCAGTTCGCTTGATTCGTCGCTGAAGAAGAATACGGCCTTTATCAAGCGTCTCCGAACAGGAATCAATACTTCAGTCCTGCAAACCTTCTTGTCCGATATCCGCACTTTGTCGCTCCACAAGTACCTTTCCGAGATTATCTCCGCATGCTACGAGGGTCTATGCAAACTTAAGTCGCCGGGGGAGATCGCCGCGGGCGTGGAAGTCACAAGCGCATTACATCAGCGATTCGGACCGGACGAGTTCACGAGGCAGATCGGTTGGCTGCTAGGTCGCGGTCTTAGCACACCCGACAAGTCGCAGCTCAGAACCCTCAGCCAGGAGTTGCGCGAGCGTGAAGAGAAAGAAAGGCTCTCCAGACATCGGGTGCTGCTTAGGGTGGTCACGGAGCTATGGCTTGTCGGAGTTCTGAGGACCCTGGATGACATCGAGAGACCGGATGACCTGGGTGCCAAGGGCAAGGATGGTGTGGTCAGTATCGGTGGAAAAGCGACAGACGCCGTGTCTAAGCCTAAGGCGACGCCATCTGCAGCCAAAGATCACGACAAAGAAGCCGAGCCGTTTCCTCTGGAGGTCTTGAAAGATCTCCTTGGTCACGACCGCGATCATGCCAATCTGCCACTTGCCGTTTTATTTGCCAAGAGCTTTAGTTGGGATATTCTCGGAGCGAATATGGTCGACGAGAGCCGGAAGACGGTTGATGCGGATGGGACCACGGCCTCTGTTGCTCCTTCAGAGACAGTGAATGGTGGAGACGATGCGACGGCCGCCGAGAATGACCCGCCACTTGTGTCGGAGAAAACGCAGCTTCGATTCAGGAGTATTCTGAATCGGTATCTGGAAGATGTCAAGGCGCACGTCGTTCGCGACCAGAGAGCATTGGCAGCGCAGAGTCGTCGAAATGCGGAAGCCTACGTCAAGAGTGGTGAGATATTCGAGGACCGTCAAGCAAATTTTGACAAGCAGAGCAAGTCATTGGAGAAACTGGTTGCAAACACTCAGGTGTTGTGCGAGGTTCTAGGGGTGGAAATGCCAGCCTTGGCTGAGCAAGAAGCGGCTGATTCTGCCTCGAGTGGTGGGATCGGGCTTGTGAAGACTTCGGAATATCTGCGTGGCCAGGGCGAGGGTCCCGGTATTTGGGAGGATGAAGAGGAACGGCGCTTCTATGAAAATTTGGTTGATCTCAAAGGAAAGGTACCGTCCGTTCTGCTTGAAGATGGTAAGAAGAAAAAGTCCGACTCCGACGATGCTGCGAAGAAGAAGACAGACGGCGAATCTACCCCCGATTCGAGTGCAGAGAAGCCTGAGAACGCAAGTCAAACACCAGCATCGGAAGAGAAGTCTGCTGCGGAGGCGGAAGACCAGTCTACAGCCATCGCCAGCAAGACCGTTGGAGCTCAGGTAGACGCTCTCTTGGCTAGGCTCCCCGAGCTCCAAACAAAAGACCAAGTCGATCAGCTGGCACTCGAATTTTGCTTTCTCAACTCCAAGGCCTCGAGGAACAGGCTCATAAAGGCCGTGTCAGATGTGCCAAAGGGTCGAGTCGATCTGTTGCCATTGTATTCTCGACTGGTGGCAACCCTCGGGCAGTATCTTCAGGATATTCCTCAAGGTTTAATAACGTACCTCGACGAAGAGTTTCGCAGTCTTCAACGTCGGAAGTCCAAAGAATTCCTCGGCCAGGTTCGGATGACCAATATCCGTTATTTCGCAGAGTTGACGAAATTCGGTGTTGTTCCGGAGCATATTATCTTTCACTGTTTCAAGGTTTCCCTCGACGACTTTTCACGCATGAACATTGAGATTATTGGCCATCTTCTCGAAAACTGCGGACGCTACCTGCTTCGGAATCCAGAAACATCCCCGCGGATGGCCTCGTTTTTAGAGAAGCTTGGCAGGAAGAAGACAGTCCAGCATCTGGGACAGCAAGAAAGAATGATCATCGAGAACGCAATGTACTATGTTGACCCGCCGCCGCGACCTGCTATTCAACAGAAGGAGCGCACGCCTATGGAATCCTACATCCGCAAGCTGATTTACCTCGACATGAACAAGCGTAATTATACTAAAATCCTGAAGTCGATTCGGAAGCTCCACTGGGAAGAACAAGATGTAAGCACACCCTACACCCCTTCTCCGTGTGCGAGCAACACAAAACATTGCTAATCTCTTTCACCAGGTGGTCGATATTTTGGAGCGTGTCTTCAGTAAGCCGGTCAAGGTCAAGTACGGCAATATCCACCTTCTCGCTATCCTTATCAGTGCACTTTATAGGTATCACCAGGACTTCGTGATTAGTGTTGTAGACAACATCCTTGAGCAGATCACGCTGGGACTCGAACAGAACGATTTCAAGTTCAACCAGAAGCGTGTAGCTGAAGTGAAATACCTCGGGGAGTTGTACAACTACAAAATGATCGACTCGCCCGTGGTCTTTGATACGTTGTACCGGATTGTCACTTTTGGCTACGGTAAGCATCATTGGATCCGTTGTTTTCTATTACTCACATATTATGTAGAAGGTGGCACTCCGATTCCTGGAAAACTCAACCCATTAGATCTACCAGATGATTTCTTCCGGATTCGTCTGGTCTGCACTCTGCTGGACACTTGTGGTCACTGTTTTGATCGTGGATCTGCTAAGAAGAAGTTGGATTTCTTCTTGATCTTCTTTCAGGTACTGCTTCTTTCCGCTCGGTCTTCGAAAGGGGTAGTGGTCTAATATTTTCGCAGTACTATTATCTTACAAAGGACCCTTTGCCTATGGACGTCGAATTTTTGATCCAGGACACCTTCGCTATGGCCCGTCCTCAATGGAAGTTGATGACTGATTTGCAGGAAGCCACGCAGTTGTTCAGTGAAGCAGTCGCTCAGAACTACAAGACTCAGGATTCCGAGAGGACTATGGAACCAGATGAAGATGATGCAGAAAGCAGCTCGTCTGATGACGGTCTTGAGGATGATGCAATTCCCGAAGCTGAAGAAGAACAAGAGTCGAGCGATGAAGCTGAAGTGAGTTTCACGTCCATCAGGGCAAGGTTGCCTTAAGAATCGTCACTGACGCTAATAAATGCAGGTCTCTGGCCCCAATGCCGAGCAAGATACCGACAGTGAATCCGAGGACGAGCAGATATTTGTCACTCGTCAGGAGGAGGAGCGTGATCCTGAAGTTGAGGCTGAGTTTGAGCGCGAGTTCGAGAAAATGATGGCGGAGAGTATGGAGTCTAGACGGTTCGAACGCAAGGCTGTGTTCGACATTCCTCTGCCCATGAGGCGTGCCGGCCGTGAGGCTTCGGCGGGTGATGCAGTGACTGAAGCGCCTCCCGAGCGAACCAATACAATGGCCTTCTCTTTGATGACAAAAAAGGGAAATAAGCAGCAGGTTTGTTGCACTTCCTAACCATATGCATCTCACGTTGCTAACAAGCCATAGACTCGTACAATTGATCTCCCATCTGACTCCAGCTTTGCAATTGCCATGAAGAGTCAGCAGCAAGCGGACCGTGAAGAGCAGCAACGCATCAAGAACTTGGTGCTCAATTATGAAATGACTAATGAGGCTGAAAACAATACTGAAGGTGAGCATCGCTCAATTCGGGCCAGTGTTCGTTATCTGACTTGCGTTTAGTGCTTGAAAAGCGTACCCCTCCGAAGCTCGACAAGCCTGGCTCGAACCGCACAGGTTTCCGGTCTAGAAAGCTCCAGCTCAGCGATGTCAATTGGTAGTGATCCTCTGTTCTACAGTTGAACTTGTTCAGCTGCACATTTCTCCATAATATTGAGAGTGTACCCTCATCGGTCGATGTTTGAGGCGGTTGAGTGCGCTTCTGCGCATCAACTTCGTTACCGCCAGCGAACTTCTGACGAGTGGCCATTAAGCATCACTACATCGTGTGATTTTGACCTTGGACATCTCGAAGTGTTGACTTGCCTCCGCATGTACCCAGCGTACACTACTGGAAACATTCCATGCCCATGCTACTCGACTATCGAGAAGACTTTGTGAGGAGCATGATATAGCCTTCATATGGTATGGTTGATGTCATGGCTTGGATTCCGGCGGGGATAGTTGTGGTCGTTATCGGGCTACTATGCTCTACGGTCTTGTCTTCTGGGGTCGAATTGCCACAACTCGAACGGCAATGGCTTTAATGCCAGTCTTTGAGTCCGTGAAAACTGGAAGCAAGATATGGGTGCCGCTGCTTAGCAAGCGCGGACAAGGAGAGGCCATGAGGCTTGAGCCGGGTCACCGTCTTCAGCTGAAGCATCAATCCACTTTGCGTGTCTTGAACACTAGATTGCAATAGTCCAACGAAGTATTGATTTATCCGAACTCAGGTTTTCGAACCCCGTAGAAATAGATCAGTGACACATGGTAAGGGGCTATGGTAACTCCACAGAAAACTCTATTTTCTATCGCTCCTCTTGCTGAATGGCCAGAACATAAAGTACAATAACTTACATGATGGAGTAGGGTAATCAGGAGCGTGAATCAAATGCAGACCAAAATGACGATGATGAAAAGAACACCCAGACGGATGAAAAGGAAAGACATTGGTCATTCCGTTAGGAGATAGTGCAGGAAAGAGAGCGATGAAGGTATAGTAGTACACGGCCTGAATCCCACACTTCCCACCCTTTCTGGACCGTTCAACTGATACGAGGGAAATTTTGTTCTGCTCGTCACATGTATTAATCTATCAAGACAAGACGAGACTGCTCATTTCTCCGTCCGCTGGGCCTTGGTGACATCGTCGTTCCTGCCTTCGGTATCGTGCCAGGCCTTGGGAATGAGGCCTTCGCTCTCAGCCTGCTCGGCCTTCTCGGCAACTTCCGACTTCACCTGGGCGTGAACGTCTTTTGCGCGGGCTCGCTTTTCTTCGGGGCGAGAGGAGGCATCGACCTCAGCGGCGGGGGCGCTGACGGCGGGGGAAGCGGGCTGCTCGCTGGGTTCTGAGACGCCGGCTGCGGTGGCAGCTGCGGCGTCGGGCTCCTCGTCATCTTCGAGCTCGGCACCGTAGACGTCGGGGTACCTCCGGAAGCACTCTTGCATGCCCCTGTCACATAAGAAGCGTTGGTTAGTACATGACTGCACGCCGAGCGATATCCAGAAAGGTCAGGATAGAACGAACTTGAACTTGTCAATGCAGTCCATGCCCTTGGGTTCTTCTGTGGAGTACACAAAGCAGCTGAACGCAGCCTTGAACTCCTCGCCGCAAGGACCGTGGGCCATGCCACCCAGGCATGGGCAGTCCCAGTTGATCTCGCCAGTCTCAGGGTTAAAGGCGGCTTCCTGGCCGGCTTCGTCTTCGAGTTCTTGGGGCGACTTCACAGCGGCTTCTGCGGCGGTTAGGGCCTCTTGCTGTGTGGGTTGCGCATCCGGTTGCGAGACGGCCTTTGATTCTGCTTGTCTTTCTTCGCGGATTCTGGGCTTGATGGAGTCGAGAGTTGGGAGGTGGGTTTCATTGGAAGAATCCGATGTGCTCTGCTTGAAGAGGAGGGAGACTGTATCGTTGACCAAGTTCAATTAGTATGGGGTTCATCTTTTATATGTAAACAGCTTGCTATTATCCGACTCTTGCTCTTTCAGACGCATGCTTCCAATTGTGTAGGGAGGGAAAAAAGCTATGACCGAATCAAAGGTGACGACCAGAACCGGGATTTCGCACATACATGACGGCTGCTCGGCAAAGACATTGCTCGTGTTATAGTAGTATACAGCTCCGGCGGCCAACCCCAGACGGACAGCGGTATTCTTCCAACTCCTCGACTTGGTGTTTGGGGGAGCAGTGCTTATCAATCGTCTGCTGGCCGGGACACGGGCTGCGACACCCGGCGCGCGGAGGAGAACTCTGGTCGCGGGACGGAACATGATGCGGAAAGGGATGTGAGAAAGGAAGCAGGAAATATGAAAAATACGAAACCGACTATGCAGACATTCAATCGGTATGCGAAATCGAATTGAGGAGGATATGGCCGGCCAGACCGGTGCGAAGCGGAGAGAAAGAGGATGTGAACGAATTGGTGATGTCCTGCCGGCCTGAGGCTCATGAATTTCCACTTTGAGAGTGAGGTGGGTGGTCACGTTTCGATCTGACCAATCAGATGACGTCCATATCTACTTCCATCGTCTTCTTTTTGCAGGTGCTTACCATTATACGAGCTGCGCTGATTAATTCAGTCTTCAGTTCATGGCCTCGATGACTGGCTTTATGCTTATGGGGTTGTTATGTAGAATTGATCTCTGAACTAAAAGAGAGATGTCTAGTGCTACTGAAATATGGGATGCCATGACGATATATATATGACGTGAATGAGAACATCAAGATCGCAGACTAACCTGCCAATCTTGTGCAGTAGTAGATAAGTGAAACTATCAAGGTCAAGGCTTCCTCGCTAGATTCTCTCGTATGAAGAGCCATTCTGCTTGCCAGATCAACCATCACCAGTCTCTTTGGAAATCTACTCCATCCAGGTTAAGGCCCTCCATACAGTTTTTCGGTAGTAGAGGTAGACTTTTCCAATTGCGGTAGAGCATCGTTCTTCAACACAATCGCTCCCCAACCCCAAAGACAATTCAGCACTTATGGGTCTCAAGTTGGGAAAGTGATCGCCTGTCTAGCCAGAGATACTGAGATGCCCTTGAATGCCAGTGCGTGACATCACCGCAGTAAGAACATCATTGTATCGCCCATTCCGGCCCGCACACCAGTGTAACCAGACACAGATTGAGCTCGAATCCCCTCAGACGAGAAACCGACCAAATCATCCTGGAAATCCAACTTATCAAGCGATAATGTCAACCGAGTGGGATCCAACTCAATTCTTCTGCGACTCCAACGAAGCCATTTCTCCATTTGCGCTGCTCGTCCTCAACCAGCCAATCAACGAAAGAGCCTTTGCAGCCCTGAAGAAACATGGTATATATGCCTGCGCACAGTGCAACCCCTCGATACAATATCCCGCCATAATCAAAACCGAACTAGCTAACTCGATCCAAGCATGCTTCACCATCTGCGCCGACGGCGGCGCAAACCGCTTCTACCACATGATGCACAAGCAGGGAAGGGAATCCCAAGAGGTAAAACCACATGTTCTACCACCAAGACAGCATCGCCGCAGACCTAACAAACCGGAACCCAGTTACCCGACATGATAATCGGCGATCTGGACTCCATCCGCCCCTCCGTGCGCTCGCACTACGAGGGCCTGGGCGTCCCCGTCCTTGAGGATCCGGACCAATACTCGACGGATTTCACCAAGTGTCTCAAGTACCTCCGTGCGCACGCAGCTGAGATCATCACCAAGCGCCAGATTTCAACTCCGTCGCCGTCTGCGCGCCTGGAGATTCTCATCATGGGCGGCCTCGGCGGGAGAGTCGACCAGGCGTTCTCGCAGATCCATCATCTGTATATGATGACGAGGGAGGTAGCTGGAGAGCCGGCCGCGGGGGATCTGTACCTGATCTCCGAGGAGAGTATCACGTTTATTCTGCAGTCGGGAAGGCACATTATTCGCACGCCGAGAACGAAAATGCCTGATGTGTATCCTGAGCAGAGAGAGGATGAATATTATCTGCTCGAGGAGAATGTCGGGGTAATTCCTCTGTCCGGGCCGGCGAGGATCACGACACGTGGATTCGAGTGGGATGTGAAGGACTGGCTGACCGAAATTGGAGGCCAAATTAGTACGAGTAATCATATTCGAGCTGATGAGGTGACTGTGGACACGGGGGTCCCTGTTCTATTTACGTTGGAGCTGGCGCAGAGGTTTAAGAGGATGCGGTAATGGTGTCTCAGTTCCGACGTTGCTTTATTCGTTTGTTTCTTTCTTTTTCTGTTTGTTCAAATAGACTCACGCTGGGATGGGTGGTTGACACATGTATATTATACCCAAGATACAGTACATAGAAGTCTGATACGAATACGCCAGTTTTCCCGAATTTGCGGACTAGAGCTGCGAGATTTCCATATGTTTGGGAGCCCGTAAAATAATATATTAGTCAACTGATTCCGTGACACCAAAACCAACCAAGTGAATCGAATATACTGAGTATAGTGACAAGAAAACGACAATCCAGAGATACAACCAGGGCGCCTCCCCCTGAAGCGAGTACGAAAAGGACCAAAAACTGCAGCAAGCAAGACTCAGACAGACATCACGCCGTATTAAACCCCGAGAAGAAGATATCCAAGAAATGAGCTTCAACTCATCCTGACACCTGAGTGGAGCGAGAAGCCTCTTTGTTCAACTGTCCAAACTTCTTCGCTCTTTGACCCTTTTTCTTACCGCTGACTTGCTGATATATTGCTTCTCATGAGCCCGAGCAATTTGCGCCAACCGCGCAAGAACGCATCATCCAACACAACCCAGAGCGGACCCCGCCGCAAGACAATGACAAGCACACATCGAAGCATATATACCTATATCTACTTGCGAAGAATAGCCTCGTAGAGAGTGCCAACAGTCCCAATTGCAGCAGTGGTAAGCATGCCTGGCCAGTGGAAGGGGACAGATACATTCACCCTCTCAATGGAGAAGTTGCTGTATAGACCCATAAAGTTGAAATGATGCGCATAAACCACGTATGCGATGACGGCTTTGGTGATATTGAAACTGAGCGGATCGAACTCAGGACGCGCCTTGTGGCCCTTGCGCGTCTCAGGCACAGGACTGCCGCTTGCTTGCAAGCTGATGTTGAAAAAGTAGGCAAAGAGCAATGGTAGGAGGTAACTCGTAAGCAGCCACAGGGAGAACGGGGCCCAAAAGGCCCCATCCACAAGCATGAAGAGATCGGGTACCCTAAGAGCGAACTCGGGGCTATTGATCGCCGGCACAGCAGGGATAGTGGTCAGATAACGGATGGGGATGAGGTCTTTCATAAGAAAAACGCCTTCAACGGCCATCACGATGGTCTCCACAGCTCGTACGCTGCTCATCTTCGAGCGCACCCAGTTGGAGGATTCCTGTACGCCCGAACGGACCCACGCGTCGTTGATGCGCTCGCGCCATTCGGCGGTCTGCCGGTCAATCGCATCTGTGACCAAAGCAGGCGATAGTGGAGGCTCGACAGTAATTTGCGAGCGCACAGGGGTCTTGGTTACAGCAGTGGCAGCCTGGTTCAGTGTTGAGGCCTCCGAAGCTTCCGAGTCATCCCTACGCAGCAAAGTCAGTGAAACTGTCGCTAAAGCTACACGCGCATATCCAAGCCATCGCGAAAGCCGGCCACGCGACAACGCGACAACGCGACAGACAAGGAGCTAGAAAGAACATGAGAGGGTAAACACCTACGTCACTTCAACATCCTCCTTCTTTGGCTGTGTCTGCCTCCGACGCGTTGTTCCAGGCGTGGCTTTCCGTGGGGCAGGCGTAGCTTTCTTCGGGGCAGGCGTGAGGTCGACCCCAACAGCTTTCTTGACCGGGGAAGTAACGCGCCCGGGCGACGACGAAGACGCGCGCGTCCAGTATTCCTTCAACTCGGGAACATTGATCAGGATAGTTTGGTTATCTTGAAGGAACTTGTTGAGCGCGACGGCCAGCGCGTCCTTGTTGCTGTAATCCGCATAGCTGCGCACAGATTAGAAGCGCTCTATTTTATTATTCTGCCATTCCGGGAGCGTACTCATCAAGTCCAGCAGCCTGCGCGAGGTCGTTGACCTCAGACCTGCGTAGCTTCTTCAGCCAATTCAATCCGTTTGACATGGTGATACGCGCGGGTAGACGGGTAGACCAAGAGTGTGGGGACCATGCGACGGGCGCAGAACACAGAGTAAGGGATGGGTTGTTTATATATACTGGAAGCGCTTATCGAGATCGATACCGAGTGCACAGAGCAAACAAGGTAAAACAAAAGTGAAACCAGGGGAAACCGAGGGATTCAATCTAATAAATAACCAAGGTAGATGGGGATGGAGAGAGACAGAGATGGTTGCATCACCGCTGGAGACAACAGAAGGCTTGACTGCCTGAGGGGGGTGACTCGTGGGGCTGGGGGCGCTTTGTTTGTTGTGGTCGCCCCATCGCCGTTGCTTCGCGCGGTTTGGCAAGCCTCGCCGTCATTGGCCCGGGAGCGATCAACATTCAATCCCCTCCTTACGTTTCTTTGTTCTTTCTTCTCATTGATTTATTCTCAAGAACACGGTTCATTCATTCTATTTCTGCTGGGGTTCTTTATCTTGTTTCGATACCCGAAGAGAAAGAGAGGATTGATCTATGGTACACATCGCATAAGTAGGCATCGTCTAAGAGTCTATGCGGGAGAGGAAAGAAACAAACAAAAATGCCGTACCAAGACCTCTCCAGAAATGGTACATATACATATCAACAATGACAGTGGTGATTTCTGTCATCTTGTCATGATGCGCAATAGCGAGGAGAGGTTGGTCCGATGCAGAAGGGGAAGAAAATCAATATGCCACAACCCCGCCAGAACGCCCTGCAAAACATAGCCTGCCAAGGCACACACATATGCTCCGGCTGCGATGCGAATATATCTACAAGGGGGGCCCCCTCTATTTAGTTGAAGACAAGGACTCGACTAAAGAGGTCCCGTCTCCCCAGTACTCTGCCATGCCTCGAGCTGCTTCAGCAGATACTGGTACATGACCAGCATGGTCCCGCTTTGTATGCTGGTCCAAACGCCCCGTGGGCCAACCCCGCGAAACCAACCGGAAAATCCTTCAGTCTGGTAGATCATCTTCAAACCAGTGAAGAATGACGAGGTGTCCAGACGAGGCGATCCAGGGGCCCGTACCGAAGTAGAAGCTCCTCCGGTGGATATCGGCCGGGAGTGAGTCCGGAGGCTCGAGGTGGTTTGGCTTGAAGTATGTTGCCGAGGAGTCTCCTTAGTAGAAGCGTGCTCAGCGGGGGCCTTGGTCGAAGTGGAAGAAGGCTTGACAGCATCTGAATTCTGCTGTGTCTGAATTCGAGTCTTTACGACATCCATTGGGCAAGTAATCACGCCTGCCATTCCGCCAGCCGTGGCAGCAGTCAGGATCTCTAGCCCAAGACCGATATCTCTAGACCCCACCCATTCTTTCGCGAGGCGGTGTTCCTGTTCGTAGAAAGCAAATTGAAGAGCAGAGAAAGGTAGATCACGGAAAATGGTAGCCTTGTACCCATGGAAGAGCGCAGAAAACCCTTCTTGTCGAATGATCGTTCGCAGCGCGTCTGAGGTCGAGCGGTAATTATATCCAGAATTGAAGTAAGGGTTGTTATAGCGCCCCTGGAGTTGCAGCCGTGTCTTCAACACCTCCGAGGGGACATATACAACAGAAGCGGCCAAGTCCGCAATGAACCCTAGCGGAGGAAAAAAAAAAGTCAATATGATTGCACATTCAACTCTCCCGGCGGATCATTTCCCACATACCTCCAGACAAATATGCCACATTCGCATTGATCCCCGCATCCAACATCCATCGCTTGGTGAATTCATATGTCCCGAAAAAAATGACAGTTCCCGGGAAAGAACCAAGGAGGGCGGGGGTGACACCACCATAAAGACCGCGGAAAAATCCTTCTTGTCGGTAGATGGTCGCATACGACGAGGTCATGGATGCGTACTTCGGAGGAAAATTAGGGTCACCTTGTTGCCGAGTCTTGACCGTATCTAGCGAATGCATAAGCATGTCGCCGCAAGTGCCTCCGATACCTCCGGCAAGCATTGCCTGTATTCAAGGAAAATCCATTCATCAGCACATAAAGATAAAAGGGCCCGTCACACAAGGGTCTTCCACTCCGGTGCGATAACGCAGACTACCCCAATTCATCACGAGCCAGGTGATTGCGACTATATTGACATACATGTAGATATGGAGGACGGGGCTCCTCTTCTTCATCCATCGAAGCATCCTGTCGTACAAGAGCACCGTTTTCCCTCTTCATCGGACTAGCATTCTGA
Source organism: Aspergillus viridinutans (assembly GCF_018404265.1). Lineage (NCBI taxonomy): Eukaryota > Fungi > Ascomycota > Eurotiomycetes > Eurotiales > Aspergillaceae > Aspergillus > Aspergillus viridinutans. The sequence continues at coordinate 486,398 of NW_025091222.1, forward strand.
GACGTAGTATTGCCGCCGCTCTTGGCGTTCTGCAAGAATGATGATGACGATGTAGGTGAACCAGGTGTAGATGTCTCTGTCGTCGAAAACAGGCTGAAGACACGCGAGGTCAAGCTCATTGCAAGGACACCGCAATCCACCAGATCGTGGTGCGGGCCAAACCACGGTGGTTGAGATGCGGCGGCGTAGATTTAAGACAGCACGCCACCTCGAGCGAAGATGACGGGAAGATGAGAGCGAAAGTGAGAGCGAAAGTGAGAGTAAAGCGCAAAAGAATACAGTTCAATATTATACAAGTTCTGAAAGGAATGGAGAGGCGAGGATCGGTGGCATCGCACCTCTCGATATGCCGAATAAGAAGAGAAGGGTGGCTGTTTCTTTCTATTGGCCTCTTGCAAACACCGCAAAAAGTTCCCAAAATTTCGGACGGTTTTTCCGCTTCCTCCGCCGCCCGAGCCCTGTGACAGCCTCAGGCACCATTCCGGGTCAACCCAGGAGAATATTGATCCTACCGAGGAAGACAACAAGTCAGGATTGCACATGTTCGGCAAGAATATCAAGAAATTTTAATATCACTATTGAACTTCCGAAAGCGGCTGACAGACGTGATATGCTTATTTAAGAACGATACAACCAAGACAGCGCAAATGGCTAATAGAGGAACAACGACAATCGACAATATAATCGCACCGTGAATGAGGGTATAAGATGCATTGAAGACCTCAGTGCATCTTGCACATCCAAGAGTTGCAGTATCTCTGCAAGAAACACTAGAGCAAAAGGAGGCTACGTCCTATGCCCGCTCCCCCATGCACACTTCAGCCATTCTTGCGCATAATTTTCACCACCAGCTCCTATCTTCAAAACCACGGGCCAGGCCTGATCATCGTCAGATCAATGGTTCTTATATTCGTGAAAAATCATCAGCGAACGCAACATATTTGCAAGCGGCCCCAAGAAACTCCCGGGAAGGCGAACCTTGACAGGATTTCCGTGGGACCGCTCCTCATTACAGACATTGCCAGCATTCTCAACAATCCGGACTACTGAGGCTTCTTGGCAGCAGCGCCGGAGGTGTAGCGGCTCAGATCCGTGGTTTCGTATCCCTGGCGCACAACGTTCTTGAACTGTTCCCAACCCTGGCGAACTGCGGGAGGAGTGCTCTGGTGAGAGACTGAGGCATCGACTCTGGCGGTGAAATGACGGACAGCCTGCTGGACAAAAGAGCTCTGGGAATATCTAGCGCGGAAGAAAGCCAGATAGAGGATAAAGAGAACGATGCTGCCCTTGGAGAAGGTGAGTAGCGATACCAGCAATCGGAAGAGGAGCGCCATCTCCAGCCCGGCAACAAGATCCATGCTGGTATCGTAATATTGTTTGACGAATCTTCCAATGGTATCCGCCAAAGGAGACTGCTTCGCAGCAGGCTTGGGAGAGCCAGGGGAGGAAGGAGAGGCCACACCAGTCGCACCCTGGCTAGGGGGCTGCAAAGTAGGAATCAAGTGGGCACGGGTATAGGTGGCAACGTGGAAAACGGAGTACACGCTGAAGGGAAGTAGAGCCAGAGGGATCTGGCGAGAGTAGAGCCACACCAAAGCCATTCCTGACGTAAATTCGTAAGCCAAGGCTGTCCGAGAAGTCATTGTAGCAATCAGCCGCCGAGGAACCACTCACCAAGGTACTGGACATTTTCGTCTCCAGCGAGCTTCAACGCAATACTGGGAACGCTGCCCTGGAGGCGGCCGCGGGCGATGTGTGCCTTGTACACAACAATTCCATATGTTCCGGCAGCCGCAATAAACGCCAGGCGATAAGTCACCTGTGCAGCGGAGGAGTAGTAGTTGAAGGTGACATAGGACAACAGATAACGGAAAACCGAGATGAGAAGCGTCACGTGCCTGTAGATGGTCAGTGAACCTGCCAGCTAATGCTACTGCCTTCTTCGAAAGGGCCCTGGTGGTAGAATAGCAGGGTTTATATGCGTTGACGGCGCCGAGCAAATTGAGAATGAAATAAATTCATAATCCGAACCGAGTCACTGACGGGGCGGATCGAGTGCTGTTCTTGCAATATGAACGGTGACCTACCCAACAAACCAAGCAAATCTATAGGGTTCACGCCATCTTCGTCAGTACCCAAATGATGAGATCAATGTGCAATGCAGTCCACATACTGTAATGTTTGAACGAGAGCCTTTAGCCTCTCAGGAAGTGGCAAGGTTGAGGGAGGTGGAGGAGCCATGAGTGCTGTGAGGGACAGTTGTTATCTAAAGTGTTGCGCAGGCGGAGGAAGCAGGAAGGACGGAAAGGCACTGTGAAGAGGAGTGGCAATGGAATAGCAGAGACAATATTATTTTTCGGTATTAGGGCAAAATTCAGTTAATTGAGGCTGGTAGGCTCGATAATCCGTCGACAAACTGTGAGGGGAGGCTGGGCGGGGAGACGTGCGACTTGGGGTGTGCGTTTAGTCTACCTATATTATTGGAAGTGGTTTAGCTGGAGAACGGGGCGGAAGCTCTGCGCGGCTCTACTCCACCTCGTCATTAATATTGTTCGCAGTGACGTCGAGTACTACCTCGGGATGATGCAACTGCTGGCCCTTGTTCAATGCAAACCTCAACTTCTGCTATACAAGTTTTTGAACGACCGTGCGAGTACACAAGTCTGATTATTGTCCGTCAAGTTTTTCGTCTGCTTTTCTTCTTCTTGATTTTCCTTACGTGTTGGTCGCTTCTCTGTCCACTACATCATAACCCCAACACATACGGCGCAAGAAATCTAGCGAGCGAACCGAGATTACTTTTGACAACAACTTAAAATTGACAACTAGAACAGAACAGACTGTAAAGGAAACAGGACATCGAGAAGGATGGTCGAGGGTGAGGTATTTCACTAAAATGTGTATCGAAAAGGGCAGAAGAGGGCAAGAGAATAGAATGTCACGAAGAGTGATTGGCCACATTGGGGAATAGGAAAGAGGCAGACACCTGGTATAACGTACGCGAAAAGTACATGACGGCGAAGTGGAAAGTGGGCGTAAGATAGCTGATTTCAACCTGAGCGGGCCACAGCCCTTGCTCATTCATAATCCTGCAAGTGAAGCAAAGGACAACTCGAGCAAGCAGACGTGTTACTTGTCCGCTCGCGGTTCGCATGTTCCAACCCATCTCCCAGTCAAGTCTCAATTGATGGAGTATCGATTCTGGCTGGAAAAGGAAAAGAAAGGGTGAGGAGTTCTTTTTCTTGGTCCGCGCAATTAAATGGTAGAGTCGTTACCGGAAGAAGCAGATACGAGGAAGAAGAGTTTCAAGGAGCGTGGTGAAACAAATAAACACACGAGAATGGAGGGAAGTCGAAATGAGCGCTGGATTAATCAACAGTCGTGCAGGATCAAACGTAGAGACACCGGTAGGTCTCCGACGGCGTTGCATACCCTTGGTGCTCCCAAGGTAGTGCTGAGGTAGTAAAGCCTTAACGGAGAGAAAAGCCCTTCCTCTTCCCTTTCTCTTCGATTGGCCTTCCAGTCTCGAGCCGGGCTTTCTTCTCTTCCAACTCCTGGCGTTGGCGTTCTAGTTGGTCCTTCATCTCGCGATGTCGCGCGTATAATTCGTCCTCGCTCTGTTTCAGCTTGCTTTCCTTCTCTGCAACCTTCTGCTGGAAGACCATCTTCATCTCTGCCTCCATCTTGGCGAGTTTCTGCTCGTGCAAAGCACGCTCCTCCTCCTGCTTGACTGCTGGGTTGACCTCCTTGAACACGCTTGGGTCCTGGGCGACACCCATTTGGGTAAGCTTGTCGGACCGGTAGTTCTCGTAGAGCCAGTTGTTGGTGTGTTCCTTGAGCTCTTCCATGTGAGTGCGGATCAGCATCTGGCGCAGTTTGACAAAGTCGCAGTGTTCCTCGTTGTCAACCTCAATGACACCCCAAGGATAGCTACGACCACGCACTTTACGGCCATCAGCTGTGGTGACCTCGGTGTTCGCACCAACAACGGCAAAAGGAACTTTGGACATAATCTCTTGGTTCTCGGCGATGGTCTCCTCGTCGTCAAGCTCGTAGCGTGGTCCCTCGAAGATCTGAATCGAATGGTGCTGGATATCTGCGAGAATCTAATGGGGTTGACAGGATTAGTTACCAATTCATGATCGGTGAAAAGCGCGTGCTACTTACTCTTTGCTTGAAGAGGGAAATCTCCTCGTCGGTCAATGTGTCGGCCTTGGCAATGACAGGAATGAGGTTGACCTTGGTGTGCAGTCTACGCATGACCTCAATGTCGAGGGGCTTCAGCGAGTGGCCGGTGGGCTGGATGAAATAGACACAGGCGTGAATACGGTTATCGACAATGTTTGTGCGGTTAACCTTGTTCTCCGCCTCCAAGTAGGCATCGTATCTCTGCTCGATGTTTTCGACGATAGGGCGCCACGAGTCATCGTTGTTGACAAAATCACCAAAGCCGGGAGTGTCCACCACAGTCAAGCGAAGACGGACACCGTTTTCCTCGATATCTGCGCTGATGGACTGGATCGAGACTGTCTTCGGGATGATGTCGTGACTCGGGCCGGTACGCTCCTTGGGCGGGTAGAGGGAGGTGTTGAACAAAGTGTTGACGAGAGTCGACTTTCCAAGACCCGATTCACCTATCGAATGAAGTCAGCAATCCATGATGGGGTCCTTTTTCTTCAGAATTGGCGTCGCTTCCGAATTTGATTCGGAGAAAACTTACCAACAACCATCACGTTGAAGTTGAATCCTTTGCGCACACTCTTGCGGTGCCATTGGTTCGGCAAATTGGCGAAACCAACGTAGCCAGCCAGTTTGCGGCGAACGACGTTCTTCATGTCCGTGGCAGCTTGAGCCACAGCTTTTGGATCTTTGGAGCTGACTGTCTGAGCGTTGCCGGCACCCATGGGGTTGCTACGCTCAACGTAAGGAGATCCTGGGCTGCTAGGTGCAGGTGATTCCTTGACAGACGCGGGAGTGCCATTGGCAGGAGAGGATGGTGAAGCTACATCATCCGAAGAAGAGTCAGCAAAGTTATATGTGATTCGGCTTTCACTTCCAGACGGATAGGTCCCTGGCAGGAGAGAGGATAGTGAAAGTGTCTTCGGTCCCGGCTTCTGTTGCAGCGAACTGAGGGTCGGACTCGAAGATCCTAGTGGTAGGTTCTCCCCCACAGTGGGATTCTCCAAGGCCACCGACATTGTTGTATTGTAGCACGTAGAACTCAGGAGGATGACAAGTGAGAATTGACGGGCAGTTGGCGGACAGGTTGACACAAGAATGTAGCTCGATGCAAAAGAATATCGAAAGCGGGCTTACCCATTGTAAAAATTATCCGTTGATTCTAGAAGCGAGCGTGGGATGCAATCAAGGTAGCGAGCGTCAAGAAGGAAGTTCCCCTGAATAGCGCCTTCTGAATTAGCAAACAGAGGTTCCTACTGCACGCAGCTAGGGGAAAGAGGGGCACAGAAGGGAGCAAGGGCAATAAATAAATCGATGCCTCGGTCTCAAAGGGTTTGCAGAAGTAGGGAGGAGTTCCAGCCCTGGAAGTGCTATCTTAACTTACTACTGTTTCACTGGCAAAGGGTGAAATCAGTCAACCACAAGCAGAGGATGACCAAGATCACGGTAAATAATCCCAATCAAGCTCAACGGCGGTGTGAAAAAAGGTAGACACAATAACTATTGTAGGAAAATAAAGTACTATGAAGGGAAAATTATTGAGTACAAATAAAAGGAAGGGGTTGTTGAACGAGAGAAGTGAAGCAACAATAATATGAAGAACCAGGGGAAACTGGGCCTGCGGAGAGTGATGGGGTGGAGGTCGAAGAAAGCTGGTCGCTGGAGCGAGCCATCCTACTAACTGGATACTGCCAATCCGCCAAAGAAAGGGGCACTTCGCTCCATTAAGCAAAATCTTAGCCTCAAGCACATACTTGTCCCGAGAAACAAAACAGCATTGATCTATCTAATCCTTTCAGTCATGAATCCCACGCAGATTGAGCAAAAAGACCTATCAATTTATCCCATTCTACACAGCTTACCTCTCTAAAGGCTGAAGATATCCATGGACAATGAACGCTTCCTGACTGCTGAGAAAGATTTAGAACTTCAGAAAGACAGTGAACTTGCCCAAGGACGGACAGCTCGATTCTATACAAAAGACGCGTCTCTACGAAGTAAAGAGCATCGAGTTAGGACTTCTTTTATGTTGCTCCGGAACCTTTTTTGAAATGACCTCGAGCGTTGATCCTACAGCTTTCAGAACATTACTGTACCGTCCACTATATCTATGGTCCGACAATCAATAAAAGCCCACACAGCTCTTATAGTTAGCTTAGCGCATAGGATTTAATGATATCAAGAATTTCCCCCCGATTTTGACAACATCCCATCATTCATATCAAGTGTATGTACGATATTGCGAGCCATCTGTCTGGCCTACTCTGTAATACTGATGGTACCGCGGTTACCTGTTCAGTCAGGGGTAAAAAACAGCCTCCCATGGAACTTCCCGTCAAGATTCAAACGGAAATTTAGCCACCGACCAATCATTAACTTGATTAGCGGCCTGAGGCAGGATCGGATTACCACCATGGATGGTCCATCAAATTGGTTTGGTAGAGTTGAAATCTGGGCAGTCAAGATTCATATTTTGATTGCTATATCCTTTATGCAATTGTTTTGCAAGATTCGGGGATACTCTGAGGTCGGGATAGAGTTAGCGAAGATAAGAATTTACCGATATGGTGCCATCATCAATATATATCCAGCTTATATTCCGGGTTATTCAAGGCATACAGAACTATTCCATGGGAGCACACACCGTTGTGAAGTAAGGTAACATATCGGCAGTATTGGGATGTAGTACAAATCTGCAGGCAGGGTTTGAGAGCACTTTATTAAATGAGATGAGTTAGGTTGGATGCTTAACTGTAAGGGCAGATTTACTAGGTAGTGCTTGATAAGAATAAGTAGCGCTTCGAACTATCACAAAGGCCAAAGAGCTGACTGCTGCTTCTAATGTAGCTTTACAGAGATCTACATATTGCATACAAAACTGCATTGTCCATTGTAGACAAACAATGCCCGATGAAATATGACTAAGATGGACACGGTTTAATGCATACTCATGAACTTTCCCCCAGCCTAACTCAAGCAGTAAGTCTGCATCTGTTAAAGGGATAGACCCAATCCTGCTTGGCATATGGGCCTCCCTTTCCGGGTTAATTTTCAATAGATTTGCCACAAACGGAGAGCTGCCGCGATAGACGAATGCTTATGCAACTTATCAGAACCAAAGTAAGCTCAAGCAATAGTGACCGGGGCCTTCACCAAGAGATCTCTGTATTTGCAATTAAAGAGTAGACTATATCTAGATATTGGCTCAGAATCGAGAGTCATACTTCATTAGAATCAACATAAATTACCATGACAGTCTGTAGATTGATGGTACAGCCATTCTGTGAAGGGAAAGAGAGTTCGCTTCCAATTGTATTCACTATACAACCATGGTCATAAGTATGTCGATTTTGTCCAGAACAGACCAAACTACTTCCCAATCTTGCTCTTCTTCTTGGGTCGTTCCTCTTCCTCTGACATGTCCACATCTTCCTCGTCATCGCCGGCGTCCGAAGCGTCATCCATCTCTGCGTCACTTGCGCTGCCGCTGCTTTCGTGCTCAGAATCAAATTCTTCCGCAACGTCTGATTCAGAATCCGCATGGAAGTCTTCGTCAACAGATTCTTCATCCTCATCTGCTGAGCCGCGATCAGCCCGCCCGGCATCCTCATCACTAGACATCATGTCATCGTTGTCAAGGGCAGCGGCAATGAGTGCCGAGGTCTGTTGCAATATATTAGCATCTATTGACCAGAAAGTTGTGGTTTGTTGTCGGAGTACACATACGTCATCCGACATCTCGTTCTTAAACCGAATGTTCTTGGCCTTGAAGAATTCCTCAAGTGGTTGTTGCTCCTCACTGTGGTAGGTATTAGTGACACTAGTGGCATGTAGTTCTGGAAATAGCATACCGGTTGATGTTACTAAACTGGTGTTCACCCATTCCAGCCTTCAATGTGACCGTAATATCGAATGTTCTACTTGCGGACACGGCGCCACCAACACGAGACATGGTGATAACAGCAATATTCTCAATCTGCACATAAGTAGCGGGCTTGGGTACGAAAATCAAGCTCTTGTCCAAGAAGTACAAAAGACCTTCGTTGGCTTTGATCGAGCATTTGACTCCGCTGTGTCCGTGGTGGCTATTGCACATAGTCAGCACGGGTCAGGCGAATTGGGAACAATAAGTATGACTGACCTGACAAAGTCCTTTGATGGCATGATGACTTTCTTGCCAGACAGGCCACGGAAGATCTTGGTGACGACCTGATGAATCGGCTCTTCGTAACGAGGCTCCAGCTTATCCTTGTAGCGGGATTCCAATAGCTCCCTACAGAAAATTAGTTCCAAGTTCGACATCAAAACAACATTTCGAAGGGAACCGACTCTGTCATGTTGAGCTCCAGGCTGATTTCTTCATCGAGCTTCAACTGCATGACCAGGAAAGGATACCGAGTCTGACCTTGCCGTAGAGGAGGGTCAAGACCTAATACAATGAGTGTGTGCATCTCGTCGTTCTTAGGAAGCAGGAAGAATTTCTTGATAGAGGCGTATTGAATCTTGTAGTCGTATGTTTTGCCGCGAAGTCGGAAGGACGATTCGTACATGTCGATATCAAAGCGACCTCTGCAGAGTTCCTTAGTATGAAACCGCGGAAAGGCGCGTTCAACGGAGAGACGTACCTGGGTGTAAGATGAAGGACATCAAGGAACGTAGCAAAGGTGTCACCAGCGACATCGCCAATCTCTGCCTTCTCCATAAGAGTCTCATAGAAGAGGTTGGCCGCATTCTGTTCTTCGCCTTCTTCCTCTTCTTCTCCGTTCTCCTCATCATTTTCTGTCTTGATGCCCTTCTCTGTCTTGACCGCCGTCCCCGGGATGTAGAAACGCATCTCGACCAACTCATCCGGACCCGCAGCAGCTTTCCGACCGCGGTTCTTTGTGCTTCCAGAAGGTTGGGCATTGGCGTCGCCGTCTGATGTAAGAGCGAACTCGACTGCGACCTCGTTCTTACCCGCCAGGTTTGTGTTCGAGATTTCCGAATACGGGATCTCAAATGCAGGCCGATTCTGAACGCTGAAAGCGAGTTCTGCTTTTGTGAATTCTGCTTTACCCCAATTCCACCCTCGTAGTGCATGCTCGCGGTTCTCAACATTGATGCCGTACCAGATCTTGAACGCCTTGCTCAATCGTTCGAAGTCCTATTCAAAATCCGCAAAGTCAATAAAACAGTGCCCAGATCTACCATTAAGGTTGGTTTTCGCCACCAGTCCTACCTCTTGGTCAAACCCGTCTAATTGAATCACACCCGATGAGCGCGATAGGATTTTTAGCTCATATCCCTTCGCTGCCCGGCTCCATTGAGCTGCTCCGATATTGTTGCTATCAAGTGTGAAGGTATCACCGCCGCCAGAAGGGCGCCATCCCAAACCACTCTCAGCGAGCTTGCATTTTCCGGGCTGTTTTGAGAGGTCGAGGTAGATGTTGTCAAATGCCTCCCTATGAATGAGATGAGTATAACGAGTCAAAGAGAGCGAGTGCGACGAAGGCATCTCACATTGTGGAGGGTTTTTAGAGCAATCCGCCCTTGAATGTAAATCCACAACTCCTGATTTCAGCGTCAAGAACGAAGAGAGAGCGGAATCGCGATACTGTATGTGGCGATCAAAGCGTAGTCAGAGGTCAAATAGCTATCAGCTGCTGAGCTTCACTCTGAGATGTGCGCTTTTTTGGAATTTGGACTTTCGCGTTGCGCGCGGCAGTCGGCAACTCACGCGGTTCTCATTTAAGTTGGCGCCACTTCTTGCACTAACAAACTCGCTGCCTCAGGCCCCAATAAATGCTCAGCCACGGGGTGCCCTCGCTCTCCCAGAATTGTCCTATCCATGATATGATACGCCCAAATCATTCGCTTCCTTAACAGAAATAGCTCATCCAACGACCTAGGGACTGCTGAGGTACAACCTGATAGTTGACAACAGCACTGTGGAATGAGAGACTCTGGCTCAAATAATTTGAGCTATCTAAACAAATAAGCTATGGCCATCAAGGGCACGCATCACTCCTGGATTCATAGCGGGGAGATGTCCGCTCGAGCTGCGGCGAGTGCTTGGTGTAGCGCTCTTCGAAATCAATTTTGACCAGCGCGCTGATCAGATAGAAGCCTCATCCCTCAGCACATTGTCATGTTCATCATCTGTTATGGCTGGCAACCAGCCGGGCTACTGCCACACAAACTCCCGGACTACAGCTATCACATCTAGGAAATCAGTAAACTGCATTCATCCGCCGCTGATGAGAAGAGACGAGGCAACGCGGCTTTCCTCCCTGCGTCCGTCAGCCCTCTCAATCGACGATATGGACCCCGCCGTCCTCGAACTTTCGCCCGGCGCAATTGTTCAGTTTTACTCCAAGGAGGGTATGCCTTGACATGCCACTAATTAAGCCCTCAGTACAGCGAATGCAGACGATATTAAGCAACCGGTGGTCCAGACTACACATTGGTCCCGTCTTAGAGGTGAAGAGCTACCGAAGCAGCAGGGCTTTGAATAGACCCAGCGTATGGCTCATATGGCAAAGCTTCTGCTTGTGTGCAACAGAACACTCGGACCTTCTGATAGCTGTGAATCTAAGCTACATGCAGGGAGGGGATAAAACTGGACCAGGTGCAGATGATGATAATAATTGGACTGTGGCCGAAAGCTATCATACATGGCAGGCTTTGGATGAGTCGCCATTCTCAACCACCAGAAAACACTCCAAGAAGTTCTCCCTCACAAGGTCATATCAACTTTCCACGTAGCTCCCTATACAGTTATCACACGACGCCTCTGGTGGCCATGGTGAGCTATGTCGCTAGCTCTCGCACCATAAATTGAGATAGCAGCCTACCTCCACCCCTCCATCCCCTCTACAACTCTCCGAGTTCCACATGCGCAGAAAAGTTCATATAAGCCAGGTTTCTGCGAATTATGCTTAGTGCTACATTCAACTTGCTGCCGGAATTGATTATAGTTCCTGAAATCTTTGGGTTATGATCTGCTGAGGTCAATCTCATTGTGTCTCACGATTGTTGCGCAGTTCCCACCCTCTCAACAGATTTCCCCAACAACATCAACACTAATATCAGGTTTGAAAAGAACAACGTCGATATTCCTTCGATTACTATTCGCAGGGATGCAAAACATGGCATGTCCGATTTGGCAGCCTCTTTGTTCAGCTTCCCAACGAGTCATTAATCGTATAGATCACCCAAAACTTAACCAGTCACTACCTATTCACTAACGACGCTGAAGATTTTCTTCTTTTTCTGACATTCTTCCTCGAACAAATAGATGGATCGACAACTTCTACGACGAACACAATGATCTCTGATAACGTCCAGGACCCTGAGGCCAAGTCCGATGATGGCGCCACTGATCACGCTCCCATATGGAAGAGTAAAAGTACCACCGCCAGAACATCGCATATCACTGAGCAGCCCATGACATGGTCAACCTGGCATCGGCATATCAATTGGCTGAACTGCTTCTTCATTCTTTTCGTCCCCCTTCTGGGTTGTATTGGGGCCTACTGGACCCCTCTACATCCACGCACAGCCCTCTTTGCGCTTGTATTCTACTTTAATGCAGGCCTGGGCATCACTGCTGGTAATCTCCTTCCTTCCCACGTTTTATCCACCTCTCCCTTCATTGTAAATGGTGAGATCGCTGATTTTTGCAGGATATCACCGATGCTGGGCGCATTGCTCGTATAAAGCTACCCTCCCCTTAAAGCTTTACCTGGCCGCCGTCGGCGTCGCTGCGGGCCAGGGCTCGATCCGCTGGTGGGCGCGTGGCCACCGAGCTCACCATCGCTACACGGATACAGAGAAGGACCCATACTCAGTCCGGAAAGGATTGTTATACTCGCACATCGGATGGCTCGTTATGAAGCAAAACTACAAGAAAGTTGGCCGCACAGATGTCACAGATCTCGACGCAGATCCTGTGGTGGTCTGGCAGCACAAGCACTATATCAAGTCCGCCCTCTTCATGAGTTTAATTCTTCCTACTCTGTTGTGCGGCTTGGGATGGGGTGATTGGCAGGGTGGGTTGGTATATGCTGGGATTCTGCGTGTTTTCTTTATCCAACAAGCCACCTTCTGTGTTAATTCACTGGCTCATTGGTTGGGTGAGCAGCCATTCGACGACCGTAATTCCCCGCGGGATCATGTCATCACAGCACTGGTGACCTTAGGTGAAGGGTATCATAATTTCCATCATGAATTCCCTTCCGATTATCGCAATGCAATTCAATGGTGGCAGTATGACCCGACCAAGTGGATGATCTGGATCTGGAAACAGCTTGGGCTCGCCTACGATCTCAAGCAATTTCGTTACAACGAGATTGAAAAGGGACGACTGCAGCAGCTGCAGAAGAAGGTGGACCAGAAACGCGCGACTCTAGACTGGGGCATTCCCCTCGAACAACTTCCTGTGGTAGACTGGGATGAGTTTGCTACTAAGTCGAGGTCGACTAACAAGGCCCTGGTGGCCATTGGTGGCGTCATTCATGATGTCTCCGACTTCATCAAGGAGCATCCAGGAGGCAAGGCATTCATCTCATCGGCCATCGGAAAAGACGCCACTGCTATGTTCAACGGAGGGGTCTATCAGCACTCCAACGCCGCCCATAATCTGCTATCGACTATGCGCGTTGGGATCCTTCGCGGTGGATGTGAAGTGGAGCAGTGGAAGTATGTCACGTCTGAGGGTAAACGACCCCTGGGAATTGACTCGGAGAAGCCGCAGATTGATCACGCTGGAAACCCCAGGTGAAAGTGGCGCAATCGGATCGACAGTGGTTCATGACTCTGGGTAGACCGGCCAACTGCAAAAGGACCAGATTAATGTTAGGGTTGTAGATAGCATACCCTCGCTCAAGGACCTATTCATACTCAGCAATGGTTCTCCCACTCCTTCTATGAAGGCAACACCCGCTTCTACCACAACAGCTTGGTAGAAGTTGTGAGACTACCTAGATTCAAAGTTTGGAGAAGGTAGCATATACATACGTAATTTTGCCTTTACTTCAGTACACATGCGCAGTATGCACAACGTTCTGACTCATTTCATGTCCTCGATTGGCAACGACCAAATAAGTGATTATGGACGCTGCTTTCAGTAACTATCATTGTACTGTTTTCCAGCACAGTGTACCATTACATCGCAAGGTTTTGGGCACAGCCCGGATTGAAAAAAGCCGAAGAGAAATCACCACAGGAATTATCATCATATTGGTCGCCCATTGTTTCATATCACGGAAATCAAACAACGACGATGTTCCCTGCAATGTACTATGTGCTTAATTGCAGGAGTTCGATACTGCTAGATTGATAGTTGACCTTTCGACAATCATGTCATTATTATTATTATTCTTCAACTTATACCTCTAGGATCCTACATGAACTGTTAAAGAGCGGCATAGTATTTAGCAGATTCCAGATACGTCATCATCTACATTCGGTGGTTTGGCCACTTGATACTAGTACTATGATACTATGAATAGCATTTAGCGTCGAGGTTTTTGACTTAGCAAGGAACCTTACTAGTTCCCAAACTCGATACCGTAGGTGTGTACTCAGGTATTTTGATGATACCTTACTAGTCTTGGTACAGTTGGATGATAGCACTTCGGGTACATGAGTAAATGTGAGGTGGCCGGCTTCAGGCACTGCACATATGTATTAATCTAAATCTCACGGCTATTATTGTCCTACCTTACTTCGACATTAAGCAGACCGAGTATCAACTTTCCCAACCCAAACATACCTACTACGTAGTAGTATGTGTACGGAGTTACAGCCCATCTGTCCCTCACCAGAGGGATTCATGCATCCTGCCTCCTCATTATTGCATGGCTTTCATCGTGATTCTGTGTATTGTGTACGGTACGGTACCTGGAATCTACCTTACGAAGTAGGTACTTACCTAGGCTCCTTAGGTACCGTACCTTACGTAGACGGCCGTGGCTGGTAAACAGTCGAGACGTGTTTTTACATACCGAACCACCTCAACTCTGTTTCGAAGTGGGCCGCTTAAATGACCAAGACGACCCGCAGTAAGTCGACCTAGACTTTTCGAGTAAGGGGTGTAATAATCGATTCCAAGTACCTTAGGCACCTGAAACCTAAGGTAAACGTGAACACCACCGCCATGCGCAAGACTTCAAGTCTTCGAACAGACGAGCCCTGCCATGTCATAATATTCTTTCGCATCATCCAACTTCATTCAGTCATTCGTTAACTTTCTTATCCTGCCCATTTTTATTCATGCATTGAGTCTTTTCCCTCTTGAGAACACGGAGTTCTATTCGTTCATTACCTATCGTTGTTTTTCCTATCCCCCTTTAGCACATTATTCGTGTTCCTCACTTCCACATTCATTTCCGAGTCTCTCCTTTGCCAGCCTCTTGCATGACTTTGGGTGGAGGAATTTGAGCTCATTATATAGAAACTCATCTTCATTCTCCACCTAGCCAGCTTTCTTTTTTTTACATACATCTTGGGTCAGGATTTCTGCAACAAACTTCAGGGCGATTACTCTCTCTCGCCTGTCGTCGCGCCCCTAAACAATGAGGGCTGCCTCACTGTCTGGGCCTGCGACGGCTGGTTTTTCGTACGCCCTCCTATTGAACTTTTTGCCAATCTTTCAAGCAGTTCCTGCTTTGGGACTGTCATTTACTTCAGTTTCAGAACCTCAGTTGGATCTGTCGCCTTTAGGCCGAGTCGCTTTTACGGGAGATTTCGATGCTGCGTCAATTTATTCATATACCGAACAATCGAAGACAGCTTCGGTCCACGATGCCGGACAATCGATTCTGACACCACTTCCAAATGGCGGACTTACAGCGCTTTCGTCATCCGATGCCCAGATTCGTGCAATGTGTGCGTTCACGCGAAAGGATGGAACCTATGAGGGCATCTTTGTCGGAGGGAACTTCACTAAGCTAGGCGACGTTGAAACCAAGGGTGCAGCGCTATACAAGCCTGACTCCAACGAAGTTACAGCTTTGCCTGGCCTTTCAGGGTCGGTCTCTGCGCTGCTGTGCGACCAGGAGACCAACAGCGTCTACGTGGGTGGTTACTTCAAATACGAGAACACATCGAACGCGGTCGCTTGGGTCGGAGGTGAAGGCTGGCAGACACTGTCCTTCGATGGGCTCAACGGACCGGTGGAATCCATCCTGAAGAATGACGATGGTCATATAATTTTCGCTGGATCATTCGATGGCGTCGGCAATTCCACATCTTCCAAGAAGCAGCAGCAGATTGTCAACCTCCAGGATGCCACAATTACCTCCGATGCAGTTTCCTCGAGATCAGGCTACAGTGACCCGAAGAATGTTATCTGCCAAACTAGTGGCGAGGACGGCGAAGGAAAGACATGGCTGCTTGCTGATTACTCGCCAGGCTTCTGGCGAGCAGATATGGGTTTTGAGTACAGACCAACTAAACTCCGTCTGTACAATACCCATTTCGAGGGCAGGGGCACCAAAACCTTCCTGTTCAGAAGGCTTCCGGACAATGGCATCATGAACTTCACATACACAGATCCTAACACCGGCTACGACGTTCATTGCGACTCTACCTGCGCCATGTCCAACAGCACAGACGAGAAATACCGTGACTTCGAATTTGTGAATGTCGTGGGCATGAGCGGATTCCAAATTGAAATTTCCGACTGGTATGGATCTGGTGCCGGATTGAATGGAATTGAGCTCTTTCAGGAAGGTGAGTTCACTGCATAAATATGGTTTTTCAACTGTTTGCGCTTGCTGAAACTGAATATGACAGGAATCTTCGCCTATGCCGTGGATGCGTTTAACGAGCCCACATGTGCAAGCATCAAGTATCCTTCCAAAGCAACCCGGACGGGCTCTTGGTCGACAACGAAGTCCGGACAGAGTTCATCCGAGTACTTAACGGCTGATGTCACCGATTCTACTGCAGACAGCACTTCTGTGGTCTTTGAACCCGACGTCAAGCAGTCCGGAAACTATAGTATCCTTATCTACACCCCTGGATGCACCCAAGATGGAACCTGTGGCTCACGCGGTATCGTCAACGTGACAGCCACTGTTACAACGGATTCCGACGAGCATATTCAGACTGTGATCCACCAAACGAATCTCTACGAAAAGTATGACACCATCTACACCGGTCATGTCGATGCCAGTGGTAGTTCGTTTCGTCCAAAGGTGACGCTGATTCCGGTGGCCGGCCAAGGAGACATCACGGTGGTAGCATCAAGGGTCAAGTTTGTGCTCACGGATGCATCAAGCAATTCGACAACTGGAGACTTGAATGGACTTTTTGAATATGATCCCACTTCCAAGGCTACAAGTGTGAATCTGACACAATCTGCCGTTGATAAAGCGGGGTTACAGCTTGACTCTGGTGCTTCTGTGAAGACATTGGCCAAGCATGACAATAGAATCTATGCTGGCGGAAACTTCTCAGATTCTTCCATTCACAATATCATGTTTTTCGGTGATGGAAATGCGACTGCAATGACTGGGGGTGGTCTGAATTCTGAAGTCACATCGATGGCGGTGCTGGACGACTTCCTCTACGTGGGAGGAAACTTTACCGATACATCTGATGGCGGCAATCAGAACCTCGAACACGTCGCAGCTTATTCCTTCGATACTAAAACCTGGTCAGCTCTGGGCGGCGGTGTTAATGGTCCTGTGGACCGGATAATAGCTTTACAGTTGAACTTCTCCATGGATCTCAATGAGACTGTGGTTGGGGTGAGCGGTGACTTCAGCCGAATACTCTCGTTTGGCAATGAATTAGCTTCCGATGTATCTGGGTTTGCTGTATGGGTTCCCTCGCACAAAAACTGGCTTCAAAATCTTAACGTCAGCCAAATCGAGTACGCCGGGCAATTAGCCGCTTACGCCAAACATGAAAACACAAGTATCCTCGCAGGCAATCTAGCTTCAGGTGGTATTGCAGCGGCAGGCGCTGTGGCGCTGTTGTATAATGACGGGATGAGTCTGGACCCCTTGTTGACAAAGGTGGGCGGAACTAATACCAGTGCTGGGACATTCACGGGTACTTATGACACAAATTCTGGCCGCAACCTTACTATTCTTGGTGGTCATTTCACCACTACCGCCAGCGATGGCTCTTCAGTCCAAAATCTCGCTATTCTGAATGGCGCTGACAAGACTATCCGCGGCATTGGCTCGGGACTTGACAGGAATTCCACCTTTTTGACCTTGACCGTCTCGGACGATACCCTGTTTGCAGGTGGGAACGTTACCGGAACCGTGGGCAATTCCATGATTAATGGGTTCGTGGCATACAACTTGAAGAATGAGTCGTTCGTTGAGAATGTTCCTCCCCCATTTACCGGGAAAGACGTCTCAGTCAATGTAATAGCCGCCCGCCCTGGAACTACCGAAATCTATTTCGGAGGCAATTTCCAAACTGCTGGAGCGCTGCCTTGCCCCGCCGTCTGTTTTTATGATACAACCGAGGCACAGTGGAATCGACCAGGCGTGACTCTATATGGTAACGTCTTGGCACTGAAGTGGATCAGCAACAAGCAATTGATTGCAGTTGGAAATCTTACTGTTTCGGGAAATCAGACTGTCGTCGCAACCTACAATCCTAAAGATCAGAGCTGGGAGCCGTTGGCCGGGACCTCTACGGCCGACACTCTTGGAACTGTCACAGCTTTTACTCCTGCGAACACGGACCTTTCAAGATTCTGGCTCGCTGGAGAATCGAAGAATGGCTCTGCTTTCCTCGCAAGTTACGATGGATCTAATCTCCACTTCGCTGGAAGCATTTTCGGCGACGGCACGACCATACGCAGCCTTGAGATCCTCCCTCTGTCCCAGAAGCATCGTGATATTTCTGTTCTCAATGATGACCAAACCCTGCTGATCACAGGACAACTTGTGATTCCCGATTTCGGCAATGCATCCGCTGCTCTATTCAATGGAACCACTCTGACTCCGTTCCTCCTGTCCTCGAAGTGGAACGGCCAGTCAGGCAGTATGTCTCAATTGTTCTACGAGAACAAGAATCCTTACACTAGTGGTGGTCAGTAGTACACATGGGGTTTAACTTGGCTTTTAGTCACATATGCTAACTCTTGCCACAGGCCATCACCACTCGAACGGAATAGTGGTCCTCGTAGCTTTCTGCTGCGCTCTTGGTTGCGTGTTCCTGATTGTCATTGCCGGAGTTATCTTCAATAAGATTCAGCGGCGCCGCCAGGGCTATATGCGCGCCCCCCAAGCATATGGAACCGACCGGCCGTCGACCATGCGACGGGTTCCTCCGGAATACCTGTTCAACACACTCAAGCATCCGAACCCAGGAACACCAGTGATATGAGTCGAGATCCGGACTCGATGATATTTGTCCATAATTGAACAGGAAAACGACTCAAAAACTCAAAAACATCATGTTCTTGATTCTGTCTGGTACCTCCAGAACGGCGTTCGTGGGAAGCGTCTATTGCTTTATACCCTAATTAATGTGTCTTCAATTTTTCTATTGATAATGTCGATTTCTAATTCTCCGCTGGCCAGGTCTTGTCCGATCTCATACCCGCCTTCTTTTCCTGCCGATCCCTCTACCATCTTTGCTTGTCAATTGGTCAGGCCAGGCAGGTCGCGCTGGCGGTGGGAAGATCGATTCAGATCACTATGCTATTTGGTGCTATTTCATCTGAGCTCTACCCTAGCCTTTAACTTCTTCGTGCCCGGGGTTGGCATGTCCCGGTCCCCCTAAGCACGCTTTATCATGTTTCACTAGATGGACATAAATACATCCCGCGCGAGATCGCGGTAATGAAATGATACAGAATTCTACCTCGTTTCTTAGCACCTTATTTCTTCTATCACTTTCGTAGCCTTACCTACCGGGACTGTTGATTACATTCTTTATATACGATCTTGGTGACTCTACTGTCCAGATGGCGGATACCAGCAGAAATAGTATCGACACCACGATACAAATTTGAATCTATCTATACTGAATAATAGACTCGCCAGCAATCGAGCGGTCTGGCTTTTGGATCCCTTGGAAGTGGATGGCACAAAGATTAGCGCAAGGACACCACAGACGCATTTTTTTTTGAAAGCTCGTGGTTCGAGTCAGTCTTTTTCTTCTTTTAAAGAGGACCAGCATTGCTACCACTTCGCCATTTCTCAATCTCATGTCTCCCCGCGTCGAGATCCAATGCTTGATATAACTCAGAATGCCATTTGAAATGTTGATTGCATCTTGATTGAATGAACGCCTTTGTAACAGAATAGGAACTCTCTCCCAAGTTCTCATGTGCCACCTTGCTGTCAATCCACAAATTATGTTGATCCTGCCCTGAAGCTATTCTGGCTGTCAGCTTATGACCTATTTTTGTTTATATGAAAGCCATACTAGTCAATCAGATCGCGCGACCCACTCAGTGGTCACCTCTCCCTTCCTTTTCCTAGGCGTCAGCGGATTGATTCGCATTTCAACCTTCCGTTTCCCCTTTAGTAGTTTTAAACATGCTTCCTTTGTTTGATCAAGTGACAACAGTGTGTGTTAACTGTGTAGGGGACAGGGGAGGTTAAGTAGAAGATGCCATGGCAAGCCAATCCCGGCAAAGGCAGTAGGAGCCTCAGGCCGAAAAAAGGTCCCGCGCAGTAGTCCGATCTCAGGTGACACTCCGGACACTCTCACTCTCCGGTCGGTCGGCATTTGGCCTCGTAGACTCTCAGGCTGTCATGGGGAATTGGGGTCAGTCAGGGGGACTCGGTGCCCTGTGCGATCCCCGGCCACGAACCCCCGCTTTCTCTCCCTCCCATTCTCTTTCTTTTTCCGCGATCCAACAAAATTCGTCTCCTTCGCGTTGTCATCATAATCATTCGGCTGTCCTCAAAGAGACGGTCTTATTCTAATATAAGTATTATCCATTAATCCTAATCATTGTTGCGCTTTGATAAACGAAGCGCCATCCCTGTTCTGGCAGTTAATTTTCCCGACTACATTCTTCTCCACGCCTAGCTTACACCAACATCGTCCACACTTTACATCGCATACTCGCTTCGTTTCTCGGATGCTGCAACTCACTCGCTATCGTTGCCATCCGGTATGCGATCCCGCACAGGCTGGTATGTAACATGGGAAGGAGGACTTAGCGCTTGCTCGTTTATAACTTGCACTCCTACATGATTTCCTACACGAATCTTGCCATGTATCGCACCATCTTCGACTACGGATCGACTGTGCAAAGATCACAAGAAAGAGACTGAGAGACTGACGTTTGTCGTTCATCGCAGTTTGACGTGCCGAACTCGAAAGCTGAAATGTAAACTTCCACCCTTCGCTCTCGTCGCAGTGCCTCTCAACGTGTCGGAAAGTGACTAAAACCCGTGAATTAGGTGATGAGCAAAAACCGCAGTGTTCCCAATGTCGCAAAGGATCCAGGGAGTGTCGCCCTAGCGAGGGTGTTATTTTTCGGCATCAGCAAAATGCTTCGATGAACAAGAGTATCGATGACTCGTCGAATGGCCGCGGTAGTCTGAAAGGGTTTTATTCCTATAAGAATACTTTCAATGAAGACAGTGTCTGGCTGGATATACCTAAGGATGGTACGGACGAATGATTCCCGTTGCGCTCTTATTCCGCTCGAGCGTCTTGCATCTCTTGATTCGATGAGCTGATATAGCGATGTTGCTCTCTAGTGGTCTTTGTCGACAATTCCGATCCGTGTGCGGAGGAGCTGGAGACTGTTCTGGGAGAATCTGAAGCCGCTGTTCTAGCCTCCAAGGCTCACCAAAAAGGTTTACAGACGCCTTCCTCTGCCGACGGGGAGATTCGAGGCTTGGAACACTTGTCCACAGCGGGATCTACTAATCGGTACCCTTTTTCTCCCCTCACTACCGACAACGGATCTCACTCTCTGGCACCGGATCACATTGCGCATTCCAATATCCTAGACCTTACAGCCCCTTCAATACCGTCTGGACCTTCAACCAATGTACCTCATACTGCATTGGCCCCTCAACCATCACCTCCGATATCAATATCTTCTTTCTCCAACCCCAACAGCAACAACACGAACAATGACATCAAATTCATTTTGAATCCTTCCCAGACTCTATCACCACCTATCGATCCTGGTACCCAGCATACCTCGGAGCCGATGGTCTCTTCAATTCCCTCCAGATCAGTTTTGCCACGAAATGCCGGGAATGCCGAACAGAAGCCCGAGCTGCCAGTGGAGACCGACTATGAGGTTGTCTTTCTCCTGAGACACTTTTCTGAAGCGCCGGGGTTGTGGTATGTCTTTGTCTCCACCCTCAGTAGGATAGTAGATCTTCTAACGGGAACTATATAGGATGGATCTCTTCGATTTAGGGACTTACTTCGCATCGCTCGTTCCGGTCAAGGCTCTCACGAATCCTCTTCTCAAGTATGCCGCGTGTGCATATGCTGCGAAACAGCTTGGTCGCGTGAAGGGTGCAAAATCTCCTTTTGGTGGCGTCAGCGGAAAGCAGGCTTTCACGGAGACCTGGCCTGATGGGAGAGGTATAGATTGGACCTGGTGTGGTGCCAAGTACTATGAAAAGGCCATCCAGCTCTTGGTGAATGAGCTGCAACCTGACGAAGGTCCGCCACCTTTGAGCACTCCGGAGGCATTTGGTCAGTGGCAGGCTGCCGAACTGTGCCAGAACCACGACAATTCTCGCAAACGTAGAAGACATAATCGACCATCTAGCGGTGTCCATTCCGACGAAGTTCTCGCCGCAACGGCGATATTATCCATCTATGAATTCCTTGATGCGACTGGTACGGCGTGGAACCGGCACCTGAGTGGTGTGAAATCCTTGCTGGATGTCGCTGAAGTCGGTATGTTGCCACTTGAGCAACACCCTTCTCCAGGGGATGGATCGCTTCAGCCACCTAGGAAGTTCGGGCTTTCGAGAGCCAGGAGGGCAACATTCTGGAACTTTGCTAGGCAAGACTACCTGGCTGCATGTAAGTGCGCTCGGATGTGCCAGTCCCCTCCCCATGTTCAGGAGCCTAATGAGCATCTCATACAGTCATCAACGAGACGCAAACCAGGCTGAATACCGATGACGTGGTATTGTGGACTGAAGCTGGTCTTCAGCTCGACAGTATGGGATTCGTGCGTACCACCAATTTGAACGCGGCCGGCTATCCCGAAGAGGGCGACGAAATGAAGGAGGATCTCATTTCGAATGCTCTCGTGTGGATAGCTTCCAAAATTGTCAATTTCATCGGCGCTGGAGATAGCCTTCACTTGACGCACACTGGTGCGGTTACCGCAGGCCAAATGAGTCTTTCTCAACAAGCTCTCCTTGAACGTTGGCATCGTCTCGAAGCCGAGCTTGACACATGGTACAAGAGGCTTCCGACTAGCTTTCGACCGTGCGCGCGTATCGACTTATCCAACGTTCCTCACCCAAGAACGGCCGAAGATGAGGATGCAGCCTCATTGTCTGAAATATGGTTCAGCATCCCGATGTGCTCGTCGGCTATACAGCATTATCACATGGCTCGCATTCTTCTACTTATCAACAAGCCTCATGATTCAATCAATAGGAGAAGTGGCATAACAAACCGACTTAACTCGTACCGCTCTATTGAGAATGAGATTCGCTTCCATAGCCGCGAGATTGTCGGCATCTCGTTGGCTCGTCCTCATGGCTCCGTTCGTATTAACTCTCTCCAGCCGTTGTTTGTGAGTGGTCAATGTCTCACTGAGCCTCGTGAACGACGGGTAGTTTTGCGTTTGCTGCGGGGAATAGAAGCTGATCTTGGTTGGGCAACCGAGTATCGCGTAAAGCAGTTGCTCAGGGAGTGGGGATGGGATGACGCATCCAGCTCGACTGGGGGCTCTTAAACTGTCGTATTCCAGTCCATTCCGATATCACATTCACCTCACCCCTCCCGTCTACGGGGAGATTTCAATTCGGCTTCGGAAGCTTCCTGCCTTAGCACTCAAATGTGCTACGCTTGTCATCCCCGCTCTCCCACTGCCCGCAGAAAGGGCTTCAGCTCTGATCAAAAAGGCGCTGAAGCAGCACACGAGCAAGATCCAGTCCAATATGCTTGGCCTCAACCATCTTTTGTCCGTGCCGCATGAGAACCAGAACATCCTGCACGTCGACGCAAGTGACAGACTTAATGTTATAACGGGTCTAGTGATATCCTGCGAATTTCCGTGACTCTTCCCCCCCGCTTATGGGGATTGTGCCTTCAATGGGCAGCTTGCAGCGATTTGGTTTCAGTTTTGCCTCGTTCTGTCATATATTGTCCTTTTTCCCTGTTAGACGCCTAGGCAGGCTCATCAGCATCTGTAAGCATCAGCGTTGGCGCATACGATAGCGATATACGGTGGTTTAATAACGAAATTATGATCTGGAAGGTTCCTCTTTTGCATTCACGCACGGCACAACAATTTCAGTGATGACTTCAAAATATAGTAGACTAGGATCTGGGGTTGTTTTAATGCATATCAACTCGGCTGAGTTGCCCCACATCAGGTTTGCATTTCTTGTTTGCTGAAAGTCTCCCGGCGTCAATCAGGCAAAATACTGCAGAACTACTGCATACTAGCAATGCACCCTGCTGGAACAAGCTAGAGGAGTTAGTATAAGGAGGACTGCCGATTTCACTTCTATCCCCTCATATATGTCATCCATACAGGCGTAAACGGAACCAAGCCCATCAACGTCATACTGACCATCCTGGCGTGCGCAGTACGTAGTAGTCGGTAGACTACAGAGTAGATACTCCATAATGATCAACAGAATCCGACCCACGAAGGCCCGAAAATCCTGTTGACTCATTCCCTAGATAAGCAGATACCGATGGAGGTTAGGGGCATCATGATCTTCACTGAGGGACCGGATTCTCTCAAGAGTAGGTTTGCCGATCGCAGTGGCAGGAAACGGAAGCACGGTTACGGTAGTGTTATGTCAATTCTCCACATTTATTCAACGCTTATCGAGGTGGCCGTTCTTCAGCATTTGCGACTTGTGCATGGCGTAGATAGATACCCAGATGCCCTGTGGATCAACATTGCTGATGGTTTATTTGTCTCGGCTTCGGGTTTCCTGTTTTGATGTCCCGGGCGTTGGTGATGTACGGAGTAAGTGTTGCGGATGAGTATTGAATTACTTGATCGTTTGTGACTGGGGTCTTTGGCGTATCGTAGTTGTCTTACTGGCTCTTGCAGAAATGATTTTGAGCCCTGGTAGACGAGACGTGCGTTAGGAATTGAAGGTGCTGCGCATTCGAGTCCGAGAATATCGATATCTCCGTCTCTCGGAATGGCCCGAGGTGTTGGTTACGGGGTAAAGTTTGAATAGGAAGTATACATTTGTAAATATCTGTCTACAGGTGTATATTTGCCTATAATCCTGAAGAATCTGTGTCAGCGGTTCCGAAGCCGCTTTGACATTCTTCTCGTCGTCGTGGTCTGTGAGGTTTGTATGATGGCCTTCACGTTTTCTTTACTCTCCTCTTTCATATCCTTTGATTCCAGCTCGTCCTCGCTCGCAGGTCTTTTCAAGGCATAAGCCGTGGAGGTCGTGACTTCTGTCTTGACCTTGACGGACTCCTTATCATCGCCCTCGTCCTTTACAGCAACCTTGACATCTATCTTGCCAGACGTAGCAGCTAATCTGTCTGAGAATGTCCTCAAGTCTGCCGTGAACAGAACACTATGAGCCCAGCCGGCCTCCTTGCCCCAGAGTTTCCGAAAGTGGTTGCCGACGGCGTCGTAGGTTGCTTTCGTTAGCGACTTGTGAGCGCCTCTACCGAACTTGTAGTCTCTTTGCGCAATCTGCCAGACTAAAAATTGTCAACATCAGTAATCGGTAGAAGACTTGTTGAGAGTCACTCACCATGTGTATCTACCGGCACCGCCTCTCCCCACCCCAACCCCATGAGACAGACACAATCTGCAACTTTCGGCCCAACCCCCTGTAGCCCTAACAACTGTTCATGAGCGTAACGGTATCCCTGTCTACCCTCCGGTCTCATTTCATCGCCGGGCACAGGCTCGACTCCGAGAACAGGAGACTCTGGATTCCGCAACGAGTCAAGCCAGCCTTGCTCTCTCTCTTTCGCTACAATCAAAGCTGTCTGCTGGATATATTTGGCCCGGTAACCGAATCCTAAGCTTCGCAGGCGACCCTCAACGTCGTCAGCGGTCAAAGCCTCGGGAGGAGGGAAGTCATGGTACGCGCGGTCGCCGACGGTGGCTACCAGGGGACCATAGTTGACGCATAACTTCTCGACCATCTGCGATATGCGTGCGATATTGTTGTTACTGCTGCAGATGAAAGATACAAGGGCTTCCCAAGCATCCTGGCGCAGAATCCTGATCCCTGTGAACTGGGGTGCCTTTTTCTTGAAGTTCGGGTCTTGCGAGGACCACTGGGTATAGAGGTCTGTAAGATTCGAGGAGAGATTGAGGTAGTGCTTCAGAAGCTCTAAGGTCTGGTCGTCATGGGTGTCATCTGATGATCCGCTTTGCGTTACTTCTCCATTCGAGCCATTCGCAGCGCCAATTGACTCGACGCGCAGTGGAGAAGAGGAGGGTTTTATTCGGGGATTTGGTGTTGATTGAGAGATAAGCGAGCGATATGTCCTATAATAGAGGTATTGCGGGTCTTGTTTTAGAGATAAAAGTCGGCCATGGAGGACGCATCGCCATTCGTCACTTTCAGGAACATTGTGCCATCTAGAGACTCGAAATAGTCAGGAATATCGTTTCCATTCGATGATCAAGTGATATAGCCTACCGAAAGGACTGACCGCAGCGCAAGGTTGTGTTAATACATAATTCACTTAAACTCATGGGAAATTTGCGCCATTCTGAGAAGGCCCCAACAGTCATGATGTCAAAAAGGGAACGTCATATAGAAATGGGAACAACTTGCAGTCTTGCAGCTCTTAGAGGTACTGATAGGAGATAAATGTATCTCGAAATTCTGCCGTGTCTCCCTCCTAAGAGGCAGGCGGTAGTTCATGTTCACAGCTAGCGCGCTAACCGCTTCGATTCTAGACGCCGGCGGTTGCTCTTCGCCGCCGATTTCACGACCTGCGAGTTTTCCAGCCAGACGCTCAGCGCAACTCCTTCCTTTGTCCAAGACCCCTTTGATAGGTTTGGTTATATCATCAGGATCGCCTTGTTGATATTATCTATCGCTCTGAAAGGTCAACCCTTATATTTTGTTGACTTACTTCTCGCCACGTTGAGTAAAAGGAGCAGGAAAGGATAAGATAGCTCGTCCAACATGAACGGCGATACTTACTCTTCTTCGCGAGGTGAGAGATCTTTCTATCTTCCACAATTTAACTGTAACTGACCATGAGAACAGGAGAACCCGGCCGCTCAAGAGAGCACTACGTAAGTCGCTACAGCCGCTAGGATGAACTCTCATAAACAATTGCTAATGTGGCCTCGACAGCGCGACGAAAGACGCGAACGCGGAGGTGAACGTGGTGAAAGAGGAGAGAGAGGAGAGAGGAGACGATCGAGATCCCCCCATTACGGCTCCAGGGGCTCCCGACGTGAATACGAGGCAGACTCATACTCGTCGAGTCGCGACTACCGCGCCAGAGAACGAGAGGACCGCTACTCCGGCCGGAGAGACGACCGCGAATGGGACCGGGAGCGCGGCGATCGCGGCGATCGCCGACGCAGAGATTTTGATGATAGATCGTCTCGACGTGACCGGGATAGAGACTTGTTCGAAGAGAAACCCCGGAGAGAACGAGGAGGAGACCGCGAGCGCGAGCGCGATCGCGACCGGGAGAAGAAAGAACGGAAAAGAAGCGCAACCCCTCCACGCAAGAGGGAGCCCACGCCCGATCTGACAGATGTGCCATCTGTTCTGACTAGGAAACGTCGTTTGACGCAGTGGGACATTAAGCCTCCTGGTTATGAGAATGTTACTGCTGAACAAGCCAAGCTGTCGGGTAAGTTGCGACTACGCGACGTGTATCTATCCATATGTAAGTTGTGGCTAACGTTTCTAGGCATGTTTCCCCTTCCCGGAGCACCTCGCCAGCAGCCAATGGACCCCAGCCGCCTTCAAGCTTTCATGAACCAGCCTGGTGGTGGATCTGCGGACAATTCAGCCCTCAAGCCGTCCAACTCGCGTCAGGCCAAGCGTCTGTTCGTATACAACCTGCCTCCCGGCATTTCCAGCGAGCATCTCGTGTCCTTCTTCAACCTGCAACTCAACGGCCTCAATGTCATTCACAGTGTGGACCCTTGTATCTCGGCCCAAATATCCGAAGACCATAGTTTTGCACTTCTAGAGTTCAAGACACCCAACGACACCACGGTTGCTCTTGCCTTTGATGGCATCACGATGGAGGAGCACGAAACCGTCAGTGGAGCTGAGAACGGCGCCCCCAAGGGGCTCGAAGTGCGCCGACCCAAGGATTACATTGTCCCGAACGGCAGTGCGGACCAAGAATACCAGGAGGGTGTGTTGCTGAATGAGGTCCCCGACTCGCCCAACAAGATTTGTGTGTCCAATATCCCGCAATATATTCCAGAAGAGCCCGTGACCATGTTACTCAAGTCGTTTGGCGAACTCAAATCGTTTGTACTTGTGAAAGATAGCTCGACGGAAGAGTCAAGGGTAAGTGGTGTCTATCCGAGCGCGGTAAGGTTTTTACTGACTTGCCAAGGGTATCGCTTTCTGCGAGTACGCTGACCCCTCAGCGACTCCTATCGCTGTGGAGGGTCTCAACGGTATGGAATTGGGCGACCGGCATCTCAAGGTTGTGCGTGCTAGTATCGGAATGACGCAGGCCACCGGGCTTGACATGGGAGTCAACGCGATGTCGATGTTCGCCAAGACTACATCCCAGGATTTGGAGAGCAGCCGTGTCTTGCAGTTGTTGAACATGGTGACGCCGGAGGAGCTTTTGGACAATGATGATTACGAAGGTAAGTTCTTTCATTGACGGGGCAATTTTCAAAATTTACTAACTCTGGTACAGAAATTTGCGATGATGTTCGCGAGGAGTGCTCCAAGTATGGCAAGGTCCTGGACTTGAAGGTGCCACGTCCTTCTGGCGGCAGCAGGCAGTCTCCCGGAGTGGGAAAGATCTATGTCAAGTTTGACACGGTAGAATCGACCACCAATGCCCTGAAAGCGCTTGCGGGCAGAAAGTTCTCTGATCGGACAGTGGTGACGACCTACTTTTCCGAGGTGAGTTGTCCCTAGGCCATTTCTTCTTGTTTTATTCTGACGGTATCTTGCAGGAAAATTTCGATGTGAGCGCCTGGTAGTCGATAAACGGAGGGCTAGGACTCATTGATTGTGGTATTATCCCTGGTGCTCACGGAAATAATTTGCAACTCAAAATCTATTCCCTTTCTATTTGAACCTTGCTTGACCGGCGTTTGCAAACAATCCCTCGAAGGATCAAATCAATTGTGCTTGCATCGGACGATGCAACTAGTTTGACCATGTATCATAGCAGAAGTGACTAAGCTCGTGAAAGTCCGATCATCTAAGTTGTAGTGATGTGCACTTGGAAGGATTGCTAAGCATTCGTACTCCATGATATCGACTTTAGACGAGAACTCCACCCAACACCGCTACTATGCATGAATACGAACACAAGAGGTTCAAATCTTTACTTGAAGTCCTGATCCCCAATCCACAATCACATGAAAACCGCCCAAGCCTAGCTACGCGCTCTCTGAGGCCCGCTCCACTGCCGAGGCCGGTACACCGTACGTTTTAGTCTAGACCTACCGGTGTCGACCCACGAACACATCCAGTGCACCACGCACATCAAACTCAATCCAGTCTACCTGGCACTATCGAATATGAGTCCCAAACTTGAGTCGTTTACCCCATGGGGTAGTGAAAGGGAGATCCATATCCATATCCATATCCGTACCCGTACCGATTAATTGATAGTCAACCATTCCAGCTTCCGCTTATCCGTGTTTGCGGGGTTGAACTCGACGCACTAGTAAACTATCTACTTGTAGATCAGCGAGTTTGATACCCATGCCGTCAAGGTCCTATTGAGCTTATGGTGCTGAGTCTGACACACAGTGAGGCGGGTGCTAAGCTCAGCCTACGGTGGTAGAATCACGCTTGTTGAAGGATTTTCACATGTCCCAGAATTGCCATTGCCATTGCCATTGCCATTGCCGCCACAAGAGGAGAATGAGGCGTTGGACCCGCCTGTCGGATGTGAGGTAAAGTACTTTGTACTCATGCTTCTTCTAGTGATGATGCTGATGCCTAGGTTTAGAGGAGATAAAGTCGTCTCCATATCCCCGCAATGAGGGATTTTTATGGAGTATCGCGTGTGTAGTTACCATATCTCACTGTCTCATCTCTTGGGACTTTCTGACGGCGTACGGAGTAACGGAGGAATCAGTGGAGAAGATCCTGTCTGATCTCGATTCGATAGTCGATATTTCTCTGCCCATCACACTCCACAGCAATACGGAGTAGACTACTACTCTGAGAGTCTCTAGTTCTACTCTTTGACAAGGTATCAGTGATAGTGCCAGTGCTACCCCGTACATGCACGAGATTACTCGTGGATTATTGATTAATAGTCTCCCTCGCCTGTACGAATCCCTGTCCTTAATGCAGGAACGGCCATGTTCCTGTTTGGGTGTGTTACATTGCATCAGCTACCTTACATGGATCTATGGATGGTGACCGTGACCCCGATACTCGATTTCCATGGTCTAGATACTGCATCACTCATCTACGGTGAGGATCGCGTAGTGCGAAATATCTGATTCACGTTGACATCACGATATGGCAAGCTCAAACTTTAGTTTACCTTGGTCTGCAGTTACAGTTTACAGTTTACACTCTGAAATTTTAGCTAGCTATGGTACTCCGTAGACTACACCGAGTCACCGACCTGTGGAACGGATACGGATACGCTGTCTGGCACAACGTGTCTTACAGTTGCAGTCTTACCTCTTACCCCGTAGCCAAAGTCTATCTTGGCCAGAATCCACCACCAGTTTTCTTCTAGAAGGATCGGCTAAAGTAAGTTGCAGCTTACAAGAGCGATTATTGGTGGTTGGTTTGACCGTGTGAAGATAGTCCAAGGTAGCTGATGCAAGTGCCGAGTTTCAGATCGTCTCATACTGTTACTGTTGATGTTACAGTCTAGAGTTCGTGGTGTGGAGGGTGGATACTTGTCGCGGAGATGGACTCGACGGCCATAATTTTAAGGCGATGGTGATAGGCTTTATATCACAAGGACAGAAGTCGTTCTTCATCTCGCCCACAAGGCAAGGACACTGGAATGCGGGGAATCTAGTTCCTAAATTCAAGGTGTGGGTTGCTTTTCCTACATCCTTGAATTCTGTATACTCTGATGTGTATTATGGAATACATTGTAAATCGGAGATGCTGACGCCTGCGAAAGTAATATGCACGGTATATCTTTTGACATGAAGAGAAGGAAACAGAGGGCCAGAAGTAACATTGCTAGGGTATACATTGCATCGTCCAAAACCAATATACAAAGAATTTTAAACTCCTCAACAGCGTGACATGGCATTACATTAAAACCAAAGACCCAAAAAAGACACCAGTCTAGTCATCATCTTCCCGATAGACGGCCGGGGCGAACGTTGTCTTGGGATCCCAGTCGCGCCCTTGTGATGCGCTGGGCGGCCGCGGGCTGGAGAAGCTCATGGACGGCCGCACGTACCTGGCATCTCGCCCGAAGTGGCCATTCTCGGGACTCTTCGTCCCCGCCATGCGCGCAGGACTTGGCGATCGGACCATGGGCGATGGTGATTTGTAGGAGGGGAGTCCCGTGCTGTTGAGCATCTCGTAGGACCGCGCGTCGCCCAGCCGCCCGCGCGCATCAGCGGAAACGAACTCGAGACGGGCCTCGCCCATGCCGAACATGTTCTGGAAGAAGTCGACCCAGCCGCGGAACATCGAGGGGCGAGCAAAGAGGATGAAGTTCCAGAATCCGACCAGGGAGAGGAGGATCAGGACGGCGAGCAGTAGTCCTTCGCTGGGCCGGACCTTTGCCGCCTCGTGGTCGCATTTTTCCCGGTCACCCCCGGAGGCTGCCAGACACGCAATCCATGGAGTCGCCTTTTTCATATTCTCTCGCGTCGGTTTGAGACCGCTGTCGAGGTCGATGAAGGTCACGGCGAAGAAAATCACATTCGCGACGATGATCAAGACTAGAGCTACGCCTCGCCATTGTAGTTGGAGGACTCTTCGGATGCGACGGTATGCTTGACGAGCGGACACGGTGCGGACGCTGGAGGAGTAGGACGGCAATCCCGAGCTATTTGTGGTTGAATCCGTGTCGAAGAGAGACTTGATGTAGACGTGGATGCAGTACCCCATTGTCGCCAGTTGCAGGATCAGCGCGGCAACGGAGAACGAGATGATGGGGATCCAGTAATCCTGCAGGCCACGATCGATGTTGATATGACAAATGGTGCCGAATCGGAAAGATACGCCCGTCAAGAGCAGCATCACCGTGAGCCCTATAGCTGGGACGACCCAACCGAAGATCAACGCTCCCCACATGAATTTCGGACCCAGTATCACTTCCCAGCATACCTGAAGATGGAAGGCCACCGTACGGAGAAAACCTGGAGATCATTAGTACGAGTCAACCCACACAAGCTCAGAATCGTTCCCAAACATACTCCATACTACCACCATCCAGCCTCCGAAAAGAAGAAGGGCACCTGTGAAAGCGCACGAGAGACTAGAATGCATATCGTTGGGAGTGATCTGGTTATGGCATTGATCCGGTTTTACCCCTAGAGGGATAATGAACGCAATCTGCATGTCGGTTAATAACACGTCCTGGGACCCTCCAATGCGCCATTTCTACTTACCTCCATGAAACAGATGCCCAATGTGAAGCAGATACTGAGGTAGTGGCGATGCGTAAATTTGACCGGAAGGACTGCATACGACACAAGCAGGAAGATACAGAGTGGCAACATAGCGACACTGATCCAACTCGCAGAACTCGCTTTCTCGAACAACCCTGCAAAATTGTAAAAGAGGTTAAAGTGAGACGGCTACTCTGCAACTCAAACAGGTACACAGTGTGAGCTTACCATCACCGTACGTCCATGCTACTATCGGACAGGGTAAACAGCAAGAGATATCGCCCACAGGTTGACAATAACGACCTCCGATGACTAACAAGCAAAAACCAACACGATCAGCCAATGTCGACAACAGCAAGCCAGCAATAATCAGGGGAGCGTACATCCACCGGTGGAGGGGAAGAGTTCTTCCTGAAGAAACGGTACCGGACACAGCCCGTTCAATGCTGTACGATTCATCATACTGGCGGACTTGTTCGTGTGACTTCTGCGAAATGCGATTGCGGTTGCCCGAAGTTCATATCCCGTTCATGCAATGGTCGTAGTATATTTTGCGAGTTGTTTCTGGAGGCTCAAGGGTGTGTGCACACCTCGCGCGAAGGGCTCGCAGCCGAGCAACAGCTGCGATGAATATAATTAAACGTTGCTGAGTTGAGGTATACAGTCAAGAGGTGGAGGAGGGGAAAAAGTGACAGAAAGCTAGATCGAGGGGCAAGGTAGTAAGATATACATGGATTGGAATAACATGTCTACTTCCCCGAACCCACAGAAGATACTAAGAGGAACAAGCCAGGATCTTCAATCCTTGGGGGCGAGTAGCTAAAATAATACTGCTAGACTAGCCTGCAAAGTGCTAATAATGCCATCCATGTAGGCTCATACCTCTAGTAAGGGGACAGGAGGCCCGTTCACCCAGGGCACGAGTCCATTGTTCCGCCAGCCCACCATGAGACGATGATTGGATCTGGGATCAGTGAGTAGGCCGACCAGTTTCCTTCGAGGAACGTGAGACTTGAGCTTGGCACCAGGGGCATTGGTGTGGTTAGTGGAAACGAAGCGAACGAGCATGCAGGAGAAAAGCACCAATGAAGAAGCACAGAGTTTGTCGCGTATCCAATCGACCGGGGACGGAGCCGGCGGCCATCAGAATTTAGGATGATTTAGGACTGTAACTGTAGTAGAAGGCTAAGATTGGTTGCTGGACTTGCCGTAACTCGGTAAGGAAAGGATCAGTCTGGGCGGGGCAACAAACGGTTATGAACTCCACTAGAAGATGGAAAGGAAGTCAAGAACAGAAACTTCACAGTCTAGACTATCTACGAAGAGGAAATGCAACAATTCTGGTGTTCGTCGCGAAACATCATTGGGTTTCAAGTTACCAAGAGTGGTAAAGGTGGAGTTCGCCTATGGTTGGTTGTATTGATACAAAAGCTGGTAAACTTGCTAAGTTAAATATCTAACTATTTATTATTGTTATGTGTCAGCAGAGACGCAAAACCCTCCTGAAGGTTTATAGTATCAAGCTTCAGTTACGTGATGAAAAATGAGTGCTCTATATGTCGATCTGTTCTGGACGTTGACTGACAATCTGATTCTTTGGATTAGCATTCTCTGCTTTTTCTTTGTTGGGAAAGTCTGGGACATCCTTCTGTCGGTCCCATGGTACTACGGAGTATTAGGTAGAGTCCCTCATGATAAGGAACGCACGAGGTTTTACCCGTCTTTCGGTAACCCCCGTCTTCATCCTATCCCGTTAGCCAAATTCAGATACCTTTGCGGACTACTCCGTACACATTGCTTGCCTAAGTTATGAACGGTTCAGAAGTAGGCAATCCTCTTCCCAAATTCATTATTATTACAGTAGGTAATAATTCATTTAATACTCCATAGTCTTCCAGGGTCCAGGATCAATGCAATTATTACCAGGTAGGTACCGTAGGTATGACCAATTCCTGGTACCTTACAGGTGTTGCTGGCTTGTTATTGTAGCATTGCCCCATGGAGGCTTCGTATACGTACGTAAAGCCGTCCCGTAGGAGCTTTTCTATCAACCAGGGGTATCCAAGCCTCTGTGGTAATTAGGCGAATAGCCATGCATTCAAGATGGATCTTTCTGTCCGCTAGGCCCAAGTAAGCAGGCCTGCCAGACGCTAATGGCTACAAAACGAACTAAATTCTGCATTGAAATTTATGAGTGAGGGGAAGATCCCCGACTCCTTAGGCTCGCGCTTGCTTTGTCCCTTTGACTTGTCTCCCTCCTCTGCAAGCGGCAATAAGGTAGTCACTCACCTGCTTACTGCTGCCATTTGCCCCTGGTACCTGCGGCGTCTGAACCAGGTGCATAACTGCAAAGGATGTCATACAAGAATTTGACTTTCTCTTCCTCCCTACCTACCGAAAGTTTGATTCTCAAAAGCAATCATAAAGTATGAAAATCATTAGATAGAGAAAACAATACTCCGTACCGGCTGTGCCTTGGGTTGCGAGCTGAGACGTCAGCCGAAGCCTCACTTCTTGTGGGCACAGAGGAGGCACGCCCTTTTAAAAAGTAATCGCTAATTTAGAGATAGGATCTAGATCTTGCCTAGGCAGCGATTCCGTATCCGTTCTCAACTTCTCCACAGTGACAAGAATAACAATGATATCTAATAAGATACTTACTTCGTACCACTGTCAAATGTCAGGCACTTTGACTGCTTCCTAGTCTAATCTGCCAATCTCTGACGGAAAATGATGCGCATACAGACTAGTCTACAGACAGAATACAAATCTCCACAACCCCAAGCCTCATTCCAACCACCCACTCTCATGAAGATTTCCAAAGTTTAAGTCTCAGACTGAATCCTCCGTCTTCCTTCGTTATCTGCACCATCATGGACCATCCCCTTGAGCCGCACGTGCGCCAAGTTCTCACGTCCATCGGTTTCAGATCGATAACTAGTGGTCTAGTACGCAATAGGCTGTAGCAGAGCCAGGAACCGCATAGTCGCAAACACTGGTCTTTTTACCATTCCAGGAATCGGGTTTCCAGACCATACCTAGGTAAGCAGGTGTTGCTTGACGGCACAATATGCTTATTGATCGGCAGCCTCCGCGGACAAGGCACGCGGCATGGGTAACCGGAATATGGGATAGACTAGGGATGAAGTTTCCCCAACAGTTTACGGGCAATCCTCGCCTCAGAGAAGCTCGACAGTCTCTAAACTCGCAAGACGGGTGTCTTCTTGTCTGGTTAAGCAATGATCTTCGCAGCAGACAATGACTCCAACCCATAATTTGCTTGATATTACTCCGTATCTACTCCCTATGTCGAGTCGAATACTCGGAACTGACGGTCAGATAGTACTCTGCAAAGGGCTTTGAAGCCTTGTGCCTACTCTGAGATCCAGTACCAGACCGAATACCTAAAGGCTAAATCAATAAACATGGCTAGGTTTTTCTTCAAATCGAGCCGGAATAATGGCAATTCTGGGTGATCTACATATCCTCAGCCTCACAATAATAAATGGAGTACGGAGTGTTTGCACAACATCGCTCCTTGCTGAGTGCCGAATTTGGTTGCTTTTTTCCATTTCCTCTGGCGTCAGCCACCCACGTGGAGACTTCTATTATGGGAGCAGCCCCTGGTGTCTAGCATTAAGGTATTTTGTAGGTTTCTCCGTTGGTTTTTCCACCCTGGTTTCTGCGACTCGGGCTCTCCCCGAGTTGGGCACCACTGAAGTCCTCTAAATAATGGTCTATAAGACTGACACGGCCCGTCTCACGATGTGTGATGATTAGTACAAATTCTTGCTGCGTATTCTATACTCCAACAGGTTCTACTTAGTCGTAAGAGAGTAGATCGTTGTGGTGATTGGGTATCCAGATTGTTGTATATATACGTAAATAAAACCAATAGCGGCAGGAGACTCCTCCCTGATTCGTCGTAATCATTGGAGTTCCGATGCGGAATGTCATAGCAAAGCTGATCCCCGACCTCTGTGAGGCAAATGTCGAACGACTACTGCAGCTACGCCGCACCTGCTGGCGATCAGCGCAACGGTAGTAATGGCAATATCAGAAAATAAACAATTACAGAGTAGACCAGAGACATAGTCAGCCTCATGTTA
Organism: Aspergillus viridinutans; assembly: GCF_018404265.1. NCBI lineage: Eukaryota > Fungi > Ascomycota > Eurotiomycetes > Eurotiales > Aspergillaceae > Aspergillus > Aspergillus viridinutans. The sequence continues at coordinate 522,551 of NW_025091222.1, forward strand.
CGACGCGGACAAGCAGCGCAAACACTCTACTATCAGGCTAATTATCATAACCCTTAGTCTAGTCATGGCACGAGAATTATTTTTCCGGTGTGCACGGGAGGAGATTACACGGCAGCCTAGACGGGTCCAATCCTCGAGGCGAGGCTGCGATTTTGCCATCAAACAGATGGCACAGCGGTGCACAGAAAGATTGTATTTGGGTTTTGCCACAGTCTTGCACGAATCTCGTCAAGCGGCCGTGTGTTTGGTTCTGAAGACTGTCGCACACTCGCACTTATGCTCCATACAATCCTTGGAAGAGGCAAGCTGAGCCCAGACCTCGTCGATATTGCAATTGGTGCTAATTACTCCGTAGATAAGAGACAATAGAACTAAGCTGAGCATTGGCATGGCATCAGCTCTTGATTCCGGGGAACCGGTGGAATCGGCGGTGATTTGCGGAACGATCAGCAGCAATTAACGGCAATAGCATATATCGCTCAAGGCAAACTTTAGCGGCGTAAGGCGCAACCGGGATTCGGTGGAAAGGAGGGACATCATAACTCAATTCCTAACATCTATAGGACCATTGTTGAACTTTCCTGATCCTGGCCGCTTCCTTTGAATAAACATAAGTAGAAACTACTCAGACTCGATGGGTTTAGTGACCTCCAGCGTTGATGCTGCCTTCTCCTTGGTTGATTGAGAAGCAAGTCACATCGAACTCCTCCCGCCATCGAACCAATCGGCCTCCCTTCCTTCATCCTTGCGGTGATCTGGAAGCGAATTGGTTCTCTTGCAAGCCAATCTACGATTATTACAGACGCTTCTCGATATCGATCCTTAACTCTACTGATTACATTCCATGGACTCGATAGTCAATACGGAGTACCCTGCGGTCAATGCCCGCGCGAAATCATAGTCTATTCTAATTAATCGACGTCTGCTGCAGCAGTCCGAAGCGCTTCCTGCATTGATCGTCACCCGTTCTACAGACGCTGTCATATAGACCTGATTCGACAGCACTACGTATACATGCTCTGTCATTTTTCTGCAGCGGTCGAATCGGGGAGCGTGTTTTCGTTCTTTGCTATTCCCTGAACCTGGCCACATGATGTGATGTCGTTTGTCTGCTCCAATCCCGCTTCCAGAAAACGCTGTTCTCTGTATTTGAAATCGTTGTGCGTCTGCGCCATGCGAGCGAATTGGCTGGCAAGTCCATGTTTGTCGACCTTCAAAAGTTGCGGTCACGTCGAAGATCCTTACGTGTTCTGGCTCCGGATGAATGTCTGGTTATGCTTCATCACTTGGACTTGTCTGGTGACTGGGAAGCGCACGAGACCAGATCTATCGTTCCTGTCAATATCCTGCATTGATTTTTCTCAATCAAGCCTTATTTGAGGTCTTGAACTGATCGCCCTCCTCGACACTGACTTCCAGATATGCCCGCCAGTATATCGACATAAACAAAGGAGTCCCGGAAGGCAACCAGAATAAGCTTTGTGTTGAACCCACTCATCGTGAGCCTGCAGGAGTTTGCAGATAGGAAGAACTCGGAACAGCGCGCAGGTTCAGGCAACTTGCAGGGACGTAGGTCTAACACAACAACAAGATGCCCAAATTTCTCGCTCCAGGTCGCATCCTGGTATCTGCACTAACTAGACTAGAGGAGCGCAGCCTCGTTCGAAATGACGTCGTCATTCGAAATGTATGCTATGCAGTTCCCTTCAGCATGATCCCGCAGAGGCGATGCTATTCAAATAGCGGTGTGATCCCTCTTTCCCCACAATTTCAATAACAAGAGAACAATACAGCTCATTTGTGCGGCAACACGGTCAGTACACCAGCAAACTCAAAAGTTCAGGTTTGACAGTTGAGAGTCAGGAACTCATAATGACCCAACAAGCGATTGAATAACTCGGCCTCCATTGTCTGCGTCCCTGTTCCTCCTGTTGAATATTGCATATGATATCACATCCAGGTGGAGAAGACAACTCAACACCAACCTCTCCAGCACCATGCACTTTGCATAGCACGGCTTGCTCAGAGTGCCAGGGGAGCAGCGGATTAATGACATTCTCGGATCCTCAGGCTGCCGGCATACACGGTCTAAAACATTTCGTGACATTACCATCCGATCTCGAGAAAGCTCAGGACCTTGTAGCCTGCCTTGGGTTGACTGAAAGTGAGTAACTATCCCACAACTGATGGATATCACAACGCAGTAATACCCGAATCTACGGGGGATCATTATGTGTCATGAAATTGCGAAAGCCCGGAGAGGGATGTGTGCGCAGCTTCAAAACCGAACCAGTTATCGACAACTGCCAGCAGGTTGGCGTCGTCTGCGATGACACAGCGTCTATCGCGTTTCCGGACCTGCTTGATGAATGAGAGATTGTCATTTACAGAGTACGCGGATGAAATGTGTCGTCGCTGGTTTCCAGTTGAACTCCGCGGGGTGAGGTAGGTATTAAGATGCGACCGTTGGTCGCCATCTACGTAAGCCATCTAGGTACATAACCTAAGTCATGAATACCAGGGAGTGGACCTTATTGTATAGAAGCCCTATCGCATTCTCCGCAGATGGGCGGATATCATTGACTACGAGTTGCCTGTTTGAGAACTGGGGTTTTGTAGTCATCCACGGGGGGTGCAAATCTTATCATTTTTCTCAATCCCTATAACTAATTTGATATGCGAATCACGACATGATGATGGATAGCTCGCGGTAAACGGGGTCAATTCAAGTGAAGGCAATTCCCAAAGAAGTCTGCCATCAAATCGAAGTCAGCAAGGATGCGGTGAAATCGGTTTGACGACTCAAAAGATGAAAGAAGCTTCGTTGTCAGAAGTCCATTAAGATCATCGAAGCAGACCACAAGGATCTGCTTCTGACATAAGAGGTACCAGAAATAAAGTAAAAAGGTGTTGTCTCATCACATAGATAAATCACGATGGAATTGCAAGAAAGTTCAGAACATACCATTTGCAAAGTTAGCTGAGAGCGATTGTAGAAACTCAGTCAGTCATATATACAACCCTGAAGCTGGCAACCAATTCAATTGATCAACATCAAGATCAGAAGGTTGAGTATTTCCGACAATGGATAATGAGGAAGGAGGAGAGGACTTTTGCGGACGTTGAAACCGCAGAAAAAGTAAGAAAAGCTAAGCGAACTCCACCCGCACGTGACCCACACTCCACCACCCGCCTGTCCTTTATCTCATTCATCTACACATCGGCTTCAATTTTTTTACGATTTCATCCATCGCCTGTCCAACTCCGTCGACACACCGGACCAGTTCAACCCCCGACAATAATTCAAGATGGGGTAAGTCATCGCTCTTCGCGATCAATGCGACTCGCAACGCATCACCATAGTCGCTGTCCCGAACACTCGAACTAACGAACTCGCTACAGTCGTATGCACAGCAAGGGAAAGGGTATTAGCGCCTCTGCTATTCCCTACAGCCGTTCTGCTCCTGCTTGGTCGAAGACCACCCCGGACCAGGTCGTTGACCAGATCTGCAAGCTCGCCAGAAAGGGTGCCACCCCTTCCCAGATCGGTGTTGTCCTCCGTGACAGCCACGGCATTGCCCAGGTCAAGGTTGTCACTGGTACGTTTGCTCAATATTCGTCCTTTCCGCGTCTGCCGTGCGCTAACATCGCATTTTGCAACAGGTAACAAGATCCTCCGTATCTTGAAGTCTAGTGGTACGGTACCGTCCATTGTCACTCAAATCGCACCAGTATAGACGAGGATATCACGGCGAGGGATTATGGACAAGGATGTACGGCGGTTGCTCTGAGAATGAGATGCACGAGCGTAGAAACACCTCTGCATGAAACCGCTGTTGCCCGTCTTGATCCCCCGCCTCGATTTCCGAACTCTATCACTGGAAGTGAGAATATCTTTTCGCAGAAATGCAAAAGTTTTCTCTATGCCTCTGCTTGGTCAATCCACAGGCTGACAGAGAGATTTTTCGTAAAACAGGCCTCGCTCCCGAACTCCCCGAGGACCTTTACTTCCTGATCAAGAAGGTAGCGTTGCATTTTCTCTGTTGGTCCTATATTCGCGCCTTGCTGACTGTTGTAGGCCGTCGCCGTCCGCAAGCACCTTGAGCGCAACCGCAAGGACAAGGACAGCAAGTTCCGCCTCATTCTCATCGAGTCTCGTATCCACCGTCTGTCCCGCTACTACAAGTCCGTCGGTGTCCTGCCCCCCACCTGGCGTTACGAGTCCGCCACTGCCAGCACCCTTGTCGCTTAAGCGGCTCGCCGTCTCTCTGGTCTTGGTGTGTGGTTGTTGGTTCTGTGACATTTCGTCGTCGATGAGGAATTTCACTCTGGCAACCTGAGATGGTTGCGGGGTGATCGACTAGGACTCTCCTAGTGTTAATGCATGAACGATCCTAGATACCTCCTGGTCGCGAATAGTCAAAAATCAAAACAAACTTTAACTACCTGAGATTCTTAACTGTAGGTTTGGATAGTTCACTGTATATCAGTAATATGACTGCCTGCAGGGTATAAACAGCTATACATTCCAATTCTTCTATACATTATACCAAGTATACGCGGAATCAACTCGCTCGTCTAACCTCCTTCGCAACAGCGTTGCAAAGTTCAACCCTCACGCCCGCTCCAGTAAGCACATGAATCCACAACCTCTGGGTATCACTCAAACGATCATTTTCAGACTTGACTTCAGCAAACATGACTTCCTTCTTCTCCACACTCCACAGAAAGAGATCAGGTATTCCCCCACCGCGCTGCTGATACTCTTGGGCCATAACCTTGCAGATAGTGGCCAGAGCTTCGCCTCGAAAACACTGCACGATCTCAACCAAATCGTCCAGCTCAAAGGACCAGTCTATGCCGATGGCGCAGGTCTGCTTCTCTGATTCGCGCTCATGGACATCGCGAATGATTCGTTCAGCAGCGCCGTTGGTTATTTCTACCAGACGGTAATTGATCTCTGATGCGCGGGAGGGGTAGAATGCATCGGTGTGGAGGTCTAGCGGACAGGTTTGAAAGGGTGTCTGGAAGACATTAGGGACGTAGGTGAATAGGATGTCGTAGAAGAGGTAGCCGAACTAGAATTTGTATGTTAGCTGTGAGATCATGCGAGTTGGAATGAGGCATACCAAGGTTCTGACGATCCCTCCTTCTGCATGGTAACCCTTCCAGCCATGATCCCTATACCAGCTCAAACACATGCTTTCGACCCTGCATTCGCTTCCGCCTTCTCTCTCGTCAATCCAGATGGTTGGGCGTCCCCGCCTGGTCGAGGCTTCCTCGCTTTTTCCTGAACCGCGAGCTGGTGAGTCCTCTCTTTCGATTCGTATACCCTCAATCGTCCGTACTTGTGGTTTGGCCAACATGACATGGCCAAAGTCGTGTTGCTCACGCTTGACTATTTTCAGAGCCCTTTCCAGCTTTGTGATCCGCTTTTGAAGATCATAGTGGTATATGAGATGGCAGTCCGGGTCTTCCAGCCCTTCTTCGCATGTCCGCAGAGCAATTCGTTTCCAGTGCTTCTTCTGGAGGTCCTCGCACCGTCCATCAGAAGGTGTAAGAGCCCACATATAGTGTTCCTCCAACAGCGCTTTTCGTTGATACCATGCGCCCCGTCGGGCAGCGTGGAACAAGCGCTGGCCTAGCAATTCACACAGGACTTCGTGTTCCCGTTTGTGTTCTTTGAAGCGCCCGAGCGGATGAAGGCCTTTATGAATGATCCGAGTATAGACCCAAGCTGGAGAAAAGCGACGTAAGTAGGCGCCTTCACCGGCTTCGTAGATCGTGTCTTCCTTGCGCTGTTCCTGTTCGAGTAGAATTTTCCATCGGGGATAGACGTCTGTACAAACGCGTTTCACATGCTCCAGCCTTTCCTGAGTGGGTGTACCGTTGAACTCAAGAAGATTGTCTATTTGATGTTGTTTCCGAAGTGCTGATTCGAATTCAAGCAGAAATTCTCTGGATGGGAAGATCGAGCTAGAGCGACATACAACATACTCGGGAAAATTTCTGCGGGAGATCTTCGCAAGAATTATAGTGGTGAGGGATTTCTCCGTCCACTCTGTGGACCTGTAAAAGACCAGATGAACTCTCTCGAAGAGAGCATAAGGCCCCGACGCAAGTCTGATGCAGTCGCCGGTATACTCAAGGATTTTCTGAATATAATGGTCATCTCGATTGACGGCAGGAGGTGAGTCGTGCTCTTTATCATTCCAGTTAAGACCTGTTTGTCTCTGGCTGGACGCGCGAAAGGCTTCAAGCAGCTCCTTCTTGCTCTTGCCTTGAACCTTTGCGTCCTTTGCGAGGACTTTGAGTTCTTCAAGAAGTAGCAGAGAGGATGCTTCCTCCAGAGTCGTTATCTCATCAGTGTCATCGGCGAACCTGAAATGAGTGAGGTCCGCACCACTGCCGGAACTCATATCTTCAGAGGTACCATCCGAAGATACTAGAGGGACAGGCAGCTTGCGGCTGGACCGAAGATCAGCAACCGCCTGGGACATATCACTAATGTCCGAGTAATAACCCAAGCGATTGATGCGATGCCAAGCCGAGGTCTTGCGAAGGAAGAGCCGTACATATCTGACGATAGACCATCAGCTTGTTTCCGATGACGCATCCGATGGCTCGACTCACAAGTATTGGGACTCATACGACATCTCCTTCCACTGTTTGAAAACCTCTAATTCCGCCTCATTGAAAAGATGGGCTTCTTCGTCCAGCACAGTTTCCAGTGCCAGATTGAACGCATCCACGTAGATAGAGCTCCTTCCCTTCCGCCATTTGCCGTCTTGAAGCCTCTGGCGCAAATCAGGCTCGTCATCCTGTTCTACTGCATGCGAAATCTCATACTGTTCGATAGCTTGATTATCTGTAGGAATATCTGGTAGCGAAGACTCTAGTTCTGTCTGACTGTTTGGGACCGGGTTCTCGTCCTCGACCGCGATATCGCCGGCGACTTGAGCCGAGGGCAGGGCGTCCCATGTATCTAACGGACTATCAGAGGTATCGATTTCATTTTCGGTGATGCTGGACTCGTCTTTCCGAAGTGCGACTGTTCTGGGACTTTCTTGACCCTCTTTAGTAGTAGTCTTCCTGCGCTTCACTTGAGGGCGCGATGTGTCCCAGTAGTCCAGAAGGGACATGCTGCCACGAGAGCTTTGGGATGATCATTCGAGACGAAGTTTCAGAGAAACTCTCTGTGAACAGCATCACCAGTATCGATTTGACGGCCAACGACGCGCTGACACGACTGTTATTGAAGCCTGAAAGACCATCCCCATCGCTTGGCGCTCAAACGTGTCACGAAAAGACGCGAAGTCACCTGAGTTTAATTGGATTTTGTATCTGTTTGATATGTTTGCAGCCTGACCACCTGGCAGGCAAAGCAGTAAGATAAGCAGCGCTGATGAAGGCGCAACTGTACACATCTAAAGTAAGCGCATGAATTATGACTTCTATCCTCGCAGTCTGTATATATATCATCATTTGACATAATACTAGCCATGGCGGACGTTCCTGTGAGAAATACCTCCCCTCATGACCATCTCCACAGTGGAGAGCTTGAAGGAGCTCCGCCCGCAAGCTCCGCCCTGGGAGAGATCTTTGTTCGATCAAACTGCGACATCACTTTTAACTTTCTGTCTAATCTTGACTGTTGCTTCATTCCTCCCTTGCTTCAATCAATCATACCTGAGATTGCTACTCCTCCATCTGACTCCTAGACTTTAGTCACCAGACTCGGCCGCCTCAATCAAGAAAGAATTACCCTCTACGTCCTCTGCGCCTCTGAACAATTCAATCCAACACAGTGATCCAACCTCCGGTCCAAGCGCATCACATCTATTCAATATGGGCAACGGAGCAACACCCGGCAGCAACACCGGCGCCGCAAACACCCCGCGAGCAGAGTCCACTACACCCGCGGCGCAGGTCCGTCCGGGCGGCGCGCCCGCACGAGTATACATGAACGAAAAGATAGTGCCGTACTTGCTTGAGGGGATGAAATCCGTCGTCAAGGAACAGTGAGTGGTTTCTTATTGCTCGTGAAATGCGCCTGCCCCGTAATGGCTCAGCGCAGGGCGTTGCGCAGGACATGGATCATTCACGCGACTAGTACTAATATCGCCCTTGCGACAGACCCTCAGACCCCCTACGCATGCTAGGCGAGTTTCTGATTCAGAAGAGCAACGAAGTCGAGGGCGGAGCGGTTTCCTCCAAGAAGTCGCCTGAATAGGCTGGGGGATTTCGGACGATGGCGCTAGCGAGCGCTGTGAATTCCACCGATGATCAGTTACCTCATATCTACTGTGCCTCGTGGAGCGAATTTCAGAAAAGGCAACTGAATGCTCACGAGCACCACACCGGCCCTTGACTCAGAGCAGCGGCCATCCCGATGAGAAGGGACATGGACTGTCGTCAATACCTGTCTGTGCCACAGATTATCACTGTGCTGACATTAATGCTCGACTTGGATTATTCACTCTTGCAGGAGAACATCCCACCACGGGCAAGAATTCCAGTCTGTGTTGCAAGCTAGATTTCAGCGAAGGTGCACGCTTTTTACCTGTATATTGTGGATATAGCGAGAGTCTTGATCTTAAGGTTGATATTGCCTCTTTAGAGACGACGACATAGAATATCTCCGTTATATGAATCACAGTAAGAATTTTGTAGTTCTCGCGTGGATGCGGCCTGGCGGTGACTGTAAAAAATGAATATATATATTTCGAAGTCATTCGGCATCAACCTTAAAATCACATGCCTGTAACAAACAGAATGTTGAGCAGGGCTGGTGAAACAAGACTAATTGGATAATAAAGGTTATACAATAACGACTTATGATGACAGTCAACAGAATATTGTAATAGAAGTTGGTTCTAACACAGCGCCTGAAATCAGACTAGCTAGGGTCTCCAACAAGGCTTCACTATATGATGACTACTCCACTAATGCATGAGAAGAATGTTGCTAGGAGCAGATTCCCCATATTAGAAGAATCCACCAGGCACCATAGATTTGTGGTAATAATAACAATAACCCTGATTGTTAGTGTCGCAGGAGAGCCAGATGAAAGAACCATCACCACAAGGCTAGCAGAAAGTTGGAGTAGAATGAGAAAGGAGGGCTCTTGCCCAAAATCTTCGATCAGGCAAGTGGTGGAATAGAAGCTATTACTGTATTTGACGTTAGTATTCTTTTCCCTATTGTTTATCCTTACCTCTCGGGCTATTGTCATTCAATCAGTGACATCGACATGTGCCAATCAGCCACTTGAGGATGCGGCGGCAGGCCTGTAGATAGTGAATCAACCCAGGGTATTACTTTGGACTAAGTTGATCCGGTCCGGCGCAACAAGAGATGCCATTTGGAGAAGGCTGTCCTCCGGTTGGCGATACTACAGGCACAAAATAACAGCGGCTGTGGCAGAATTGGCGAGGAAAAGCCGGATCCCGTTCAGTCAGTTTCTTTCAAACAAGGCGTAAGAACAGAGTCCTTGTGTGGGTGGATGAGCCGAAGCCATTTTGTTTGTTTATGTGTTTCAGGCCGAATACAATCGAGTCGTTACGTAGAGAAAGCTGTATAAGACGCAATAAGGCGAAAAGCTGACTAGCGAGACAACGACCAAGTTTTCCGGAAGAGTTGCAAATGTAGCAGTGCTGACCCATGAGATAATCCGAAGAATTACAACGTTATTGTGAAAATTTGTTTCTTTTTCCCTGCCGCCATATTTCCCGGGTGTATCGAAGCGATGAACAAATGAAAAATATCAGCCTGTGACCGAAGAGAGTCGACACAGTTCTGTCCTGGCCTTTCTTTCTTGCTTTGTTTTGTTTTGAATTGGTTGAGAGATTGGTCGCAAAACTGGTGGCCTTCCGATCGAAAAGACATGTGAATGTGAAGACGACTTTTCCTTCGAAGACAAGAAAACAAACTATCACGCCCTAGGGTCGGCAGTCGAATCGAGACCCAATCGTAGGGGAAACTCTCGAAATAGAAGCGTTTCAAGAAAAATTGGAAGAGTAATGGCACGTCACAAGAGAAAGGGGCAGGAGGATAGGAAGATGGGGAAAAGCCAGCGAAAAGAGAAAAAGACTAACACGGGAAATAATTACGTGGCATGAACTCGGCTCGAGTGTTGGCTTCCCATGTCGTCAATTCGCCTACCGGCCACTGTATCTGTCTTCGCCACCACGGGGTTCATAAGTGCGGCCAGCGTAGGGTTCACGGGCAGGAGGGGCAGCGTCGCCGTAGCTGGGAGGGTTAGCATCACGATCATAATAGCCACGACGATCGTCACGGCGAGGCTCGCGACTGTACCGCTCTTCACGGCCACCACCACTACCGGAGGCGTAGCGATCAATGCCACCACGGTAGCTGTAGTCGTCACGGTATTCACGACGAGGATAGTCGCGGTATTCGCGGCCTTCGCGCCCTTCGCGCCCTTCGCGGCCACCACCATAGTCACGACGTTCACTGTAGGAGTCATAACGACCATAACGGTAGTCGTCACCACCACTGCCGCCGCCGCCGCGACGAAAGCCGCCACCGTGAGGTCCGCGTCTGTCATCGTAACGGTCACCACGGCCACCGCGGCCACCAGGTCCACGGAAGTCTGCAGAAGGAACGAGTTAGCAGTTGAATTGTACCCTTGAACCACAGTGTATGAGGACTTACCACGCTTGGGGGGTCCGAAGTATTTGCCAGGAGTAGGAGTTCTGGGGCGGCTACGACGAGCCTTCTCAATGCTCAGAGTACGGCCCTCGATAACCTCACCCTGGAGACCCTCCTTGGCAGCATCAGCCTGCTCGGCAGTGACCATCTTGACGAAGCCGAAGCCACGAGACTCCTTGGTGTGAGGGTCCAGCATGATCGAGCAGTTCTCGACATCGCCGTACTTCTCGAACAGACGGGAGATATCGGACTCGGTCAGACGAGGGTGGATACCAGTGACGAAAAGGTTCGAGCCCGGGTTGATGGCACCTTCTTCATCATCATCAACGGGCTTGCGGGAATCGACAGAGGGACTGAACAAGAGATGTCAGCGTGCTGGTTCATGCGATACGAAGGAAGTGATAATCTAAGAAAGGGCGAAATTACCGCTCATCGGCACGTCCATTGGGCGAACGGCTGCGAGCACGATCGCCCCGAGGCTCATCGCGAGGAGAAGCGCTGCGGTCGCGAGCGAAGCGAGGCTCGTCTGAAGTTGAGAGAAGCAAAGCAAATTAGTACTGCGACCGTTGTGTTGACAACTATGACAGTTGTCGATCGGGATGTCTTTATGCAAACACATACCGTCGTAGCGACCGTTCTCGTTATCGTATTCAGCAGACATGATGTCGATTTTGGAATAGAGGATGAAACGAAGAAAGTGGATAGGTGATAAGGGAGGTAAAAAGATGAAAGAAGCTTGTTACTCGAAAGAGCGCGCGAGATGCACGTCCTACAACAGGCTGTGGTTGAATGAAGGGGGAAAAAAAAGGCAAGCAGAAAAATCCAATCAGCAACAGTCGCGGATTAGACTAGTCTGCGCTAGGAATGCTGAAAATCTGAAGTTATGAGATTCCCGTAAGAAAAAGGAGAAGTAGAAAAAGAAGGAGGGATGAAAGAGATGGGAGATGAAGGAGGATGGGTGATGGGTGATGATGATGGTATGGTGGAAAGGAAGGGGAAGAGATGGCGCAGGAAAAAGCGAGGCGAGCAATTCCAGACCGGGCGCGGTTCTCGTGTGGATGGCGCCAAGCCTCAGCCCGCCTGGTGTTTGCCTGCAGCAACGACATGTTCCTGTCACCAAGGAGTATCTACTGCTGTCGACAGATTAGCAAAAGCTGAGACAGTTCCTACTATCTACAGATGAGAGAATTAGTTTTTTTTTTTTTTGGCAGTAAACTCAGCGTCAATTCATCCGTAATCGAATTAATTCTCATTCTTAGCAAAGAGCACAATGCGCAAAACAATGCTTCATCGACACAGTTATAACACTCATAACACGCCTTTGCTCCCATCTCTAAAGGGTCGAAATAAAACTCGCAAGGGGAATAAAAACGACTCAAAACAGAATCGCGGAGAAGAAAGTAGGGTTTAAAGCCATGTGCGCAAGTACGTCGAAAAATCACTTGAATCCACGCCATCGTCTCCGAGTTCGATGGACTTTCACAGCCGTCTCGCTGGTTGGAGCGTCTGACGCAGCAGCAGCTGTATCAGTGGGCGCCGAGTCCCCATCCATCTCATCGTCTACCAAGTCTTTCAATTCGTCCTCATCCAACTCACTGAGCTCCTCACTCATCCCCCGCATGACATCGCGGCCGGTCCAGCGTTCTTCGTGGATAGTCGTTCCCACGGGATCGAATGGTTGCATGTACCATAGAATACCACCCTGCGACAAGGGATGCTGAGGATCACCCTGAAAGCTTGGTGGAGGTGTAATAAGCCCTTTCTGGGATTCAGTCGGCTGTGCGAGTAGTGGCGGGCTATTAAGTTCCTCCTTGCTTGGCTCGGCTTCCTGCTGTGCTTCAGCACTGGTGGGAATTGTTGCCGATGCTGCAGGAGCGAACTGATTTTCCGGCTCAGTCACCGCCGCCGGGGCAGTAAGTTCAGCAGAATCAGTCATGGCAGTATCCTGTATTTGAGCATCTGGGATAGACTGCTCACTCCCAGCATCAGGCATGGGAGCATCCTCTGCCTTCTCAGATAGGGCTGATGAGGATGATTCGTCTTGAGGCTCAACTTTGGCAGGAATTTCTGCTTTACCGCTAACGTTCTGTTGCATACCATCCGGGATTTCACTAGGGACCTGATTATCGATATGTGTCTCGCCTTCAGCCTGCTCTGCAGATCCTTCTTCCACGGACCCTCTTCGGGAGAGGACACTGTTCTCAAACATAAGATCCAGCTCTTTTAGTTCCTTCTCGAAAGGCTTGCGGTTGAGCTCGCTTTCTTTCTTGATCGCATCCTCGAGAGCGGGCTGGATGGCCTTGATGATGCGCTTAGCCAATTTCCTCTTTTCACGCTGTTCAAGAGGGAGTTCAGGAGCGCGCCCGCTGATTTGCATTTGTAACTCAGCAGTGTCCCCGGCAGGTTGCACCCCTATTTCCGACGTGAATATGGAAGCTAGGTCGGCCGAGAAAGCTGCAACCGATGTGTAGTACCGCTGTTGAAGCTTCGTGCGTAGAGAAAGCAGACCTTGTTTGAAGACGCCTTTTCCGTCAAGCCTAAGATGCCATTAGCGTGGAAATTCTAACCGTTCGATGACCAGAATGAGAATACTCACCCTTGAGCTTTGTCATAGATAGGCCAGAGCAGAGGGAAAATAGGGAAGTATACGGTATCCACAATGGACCTTAAAAGTTCTGCATCCTTCAACTTTTCCCGCTCGCGTTTCTTTACTTCATCGCACAGCATCCTGAGCCGATCCAGGTCGTACGACAATCTTTCACCAAATTCGATACGTCGCTGCAGTCGCTTGCCACCACTGACCCCCATGGCGACATAATCTCTTCGTGTCATCTCCATTGACGAGAAAGTTTCCAATGACAACTGCAGTCGTTTCAAAAGAGCTGCTCCTCGCCTGGCTTCGCGTTTGAGTGTCCAGTACTTGCAAGCATCTTCGGCATACTGTTTCCTCTGCCGAACACCAAAGCGTTGAAGGGACGCCACTACGGAATTAAGGACAACCTGAGGAATAACGGGAGCACCAGACGGGAGCTTCCATATCGTCTTTGGTGGACCAATGCGTTTCCTTTTGTTTCCACCAACAGTAAGCGTGATGCGCGGGGTATGTGTCCTTTGTCCATCGAATTCCCCGGGTTCGGTTCCCAAAGGATGGGATGGCTCCAGCGACAGAGCGGCCGCCTGGCTATCACCCCATTGCCTGCCTTGCATTGTGTTGCGGTAATATTCTATAGCATCTGCCGTAGCAGCGTCGGTGCCGTGCTCCAAGCGCCAATCGTCAGGGACATGCTTATCACAAAACGCCTTGAGAAGATGAGAGTCCATAATTGCAGGAGCTCCATGACCGGATTTCATCTTGAGGTAAAGCTGAGCCCGCCGTGCACAGGTAGGATGGAAGGCAACAAAGCAGTTTTTGTTGCTGCACTGAATTGAAGCTCCCATTCGCTGCTTGCAGATGTAGCAAGTCAGCTTCCAACGGCTCCGGGGAACTTTCTCAACATCAGTCACCGGCTCCATGAGGGAGGGATTGCCAAGGGAGACCTCTGGGATCCAAATGGCACAGAGTAGATGAGACCACTTAGAGCTCGTAGTCTGCTTGAAAGCGCCCTCCGTGTTCGGGCAGAAGATACAGTTGACTGATCCCCGTCCGATCAGCTGGCACTTCCGACACAACCATTGCCCCTCGGGAATGAAGGGAACACCGTAACACTCTTGATGTACCGCGAGATCACAACCATCGCAGAATACAATAGCATTGGAGTTTTCGCAATCGCCATCGTCACAGATAGCGCATTTACTGTCTTGTTCCTCGCCCGGAGCAGTTGTTTCTCCATTCACGGCTGCTGCGGAGCTTGACCGGGGGCGATGTGTCTGCGGAGGCTTCGGGTTCGGCTTCGGTATACGCTTTTCCAGAGTATGCCACTCTTTCTCGATTTTCGTCATGGTAATCTCAAAGACAGCCGGTTTGATAGGCTCCAACTGCTCTTCCCTTCGCTTCGCATTGTAGTCTTCCAGCCATTTCTCGTCTTGCTCATCCATGTCATATTCAACTCTGCCAACGGATGCATTGACTTCTCCCTCGGTGGTGGGCGGGTTGATAATATCCAGATCATCCTCCTGCGCCCCCTCAGTCATACGGATCATCTGCCGCTCATGACGGACGAAAAGATCGCTTTCTTGGTAGCCCACACTCGCCATCGTCCGGTCCACGTAGTTCTGCTGGCCAACCCCTGGCTGATCATAGAAGACAAACGGATCCCGCAACCGGAACGAAGGCCTGGGGAGAGTGAGCCTCTCACGGGGGTTTGGACCCGGTGGCGGCACAGCTTTCGGCTGAGGAGTGATACCAAGGGCATTCAGAATAGCCTCAGGACGACGGGGAGGACGACCTGGTTTGCGCTTGATAGGTGAAGGAGATGCGCCACTGGTATGCAGCTTGATAAGCTCCGCTAACGGATCCTTGCTCCCATTAATATCGATACCGTTCAACTGCAATATCTCCGTAATGGGTGTCGACGGAGCCGGACGATCTACTTCCTCTGCGTTGAAAACTGCAATTTTGGCATCGATATCCAAGTCCGGGTGGAACTCCTCCCAACCGCGCTCCTCACGCGGCTTGTACCCGTCTCCCTGCTGTAGGGCCAAAGCGGCGGCGGTCGACGAGCCATAGCGACCACGACTCTGCGACTTGTCCCTTCTCAGACGAGCCGAGGGGGGAGTTGTGGGAACAAGGGGCGGCGGTGGCGGCGGAGGGAGGAGGACAGGTTGAGGTTGGGGTTCAGGCTCAGGCTCTGGCTCGGATTCAGGTTCAGGTTCAGGCTCTGGCTCGGATTCAGGTTCAGGTTCAGGTTCAGGTTCAGGTGCATGTTCGGGCGCAGGTTCGGGTGCAGGGCGACTTCGCGAGGACGAGCTCCGTCTGATGGGGGTTCGTTTGATCTTGGGAGGTTCGTCCACATCGATTTCGACATATCTTCCTCCACCTCCTGGTCCTCCGGGAATGTATCTTCGTTTCTTGAGAGGGGGACCTTCGATGGCTTTAGGGTCTGGTCCCTTGAGGGTAACTTTCGGGCCCTTTCGCGAGGCCCTGCCGGCCGACAAGCGATATTTTGATGAAGAATACGGCGCCATCCTAAAGAAAGTTCATGAAATGGCAGAGACTAGACGGAGGTAGCTTAATAAAGCGTCCCTGAATGGCGGTTCGTTGAGGTCGCCGCTGAGGCTCAAGTTTCAAATGTAAAGATTCCAGGCCGCGCCGTGCTTTGCAGAGAAAACAAATCAAACAACATAGAAGCGCAACTCATGACTTGAAGAGTGCACGGAATGAATAGCAACAGCAGTAAATAGAAGGCTCCACGGCCATGACGGGCGACGGCGAGGGGCGACGCGACGGCAGCTGGACGTCCGCAATCCACTACTGTCAATGTCTTGGCGCTAAGCCGCCCTGGGCTAGCCAGGGCGGAGACTCCACCCCGATCAGATATTCCCAAGCAACGCGGAGCTTATCCATCATTCTCACTTACCTCGACGACGGAGCAATCAGCTTGTCCCAGGATGAGTGGTCCCGGTGAAGAACGGTATGCATCCCCGTTCCAAATTCTATTTCGAGTTAAACAAGCCAGATCCTCACTGACAGTTGCACCTCTAGATGGCGCGGAGGTCGTCCGTACGATCAAAACCGCCAGTCGGGACAGAGACACTCTAACTCGAGGAACATGGGCGCTCACAGCGGGAATCGCGGCGGACAGAGCTCAGCTCCTTGGACGGATTCTCGGGAGCAATTTGTCACCGGGCCGTCTCAGGAGCAGCACGTTCCTGTGCGCGGGTTCAATTCCGCAGAGTTGAAAGCAGCTCTACAGAGAGGTAAGGCATTCTCTAGTCATCTACTCCATTCTCTAGGATTTACTAACTCTCTCTGGGGTATCTTTAGGCCCAGGAGGTAATACCCGTCCATCCAGCCGGAACCTACATGTCCGCCACGAGCAGAAGAGTCGCTGACCACCCGCACCAGAGCCCAAGCCTTTCTTCTACAGACCAAGTGGAAAAGATGCAAACAGCAACCGTGCTAGCGGACCCTGGGGGTCAAAGCGTACGTTATCCTTCCATCGATCCGTCACACTCTTAGTTCAACGCTGTTAACACACGGGCAGCCAACACGATGGCAAACGGCAAGGACTTCTTTCTCGAGCTTCGCAAGCAGGTGACAGCGTTGCGCCAGGGAGCTACGGTTGCTGGAGGTTGATTTCCAAAGGAGCAGTATTGCTCTAAGGCGAAGAAACAACACACGGGGGTGATACCGTTGTAAAGCCGACTCCGAAGCAAGGCTTCAGGGGCCTCGGTCCACGAGGAAGAAGTGAGGATATGCTGGCTGCTGCTGGCTTTTGCTGATTATCGCCACACTGAGCGCACCGGTCAGTGTAGTTGATGCTGCAAGCGAACTCGGGGTATGCTTTAGGAATTGGGTAGTCCACTACTTCCTGTGGCATCTTCTCCTGTTGTACTGCTGGTGGCTATGATATGAACATATTCAAGAAAAGTATATTCAAGACAAGGATATCGAGAAAATCTCCATAATCCACACATTGGTCTATAAAATTTACTGTACAGAAAAAAAATGCAACGTATGGTACAGTAGAGAGCAGTCAAGTATACAGTATCCTTGCCTTACTTTATCATCCACCCGTCAGCGCCCAAAAGACCGCCATCCTCAGCACGCGGATCAAGAGCCCACTTCCTAAGAGCCCTACCACCGAGATCCGTGCTGAAGCCTGCCTCGAACATCTCGATGCCAGCCCAGCCAATCATGGCCGCATTGTCAGTACACAAGTACGGCGGCGGCGCAACAATCTCAACATGTCGGAACCCGCGGACATCAAGGAACGACCGCAGCACAGCCATCAGAAACCTATTAGCCGCGACTCCACCGCTAATAACGAGAGTTTTGACCTCTGGGACACCCTTGTTCCGCGCTTTCTGCTGCAGCTCCTCAAGAGCGATGATCGTACGCGAACCAAGATGCTCAAAGCAGACGCGCATCGCCTCATGCGCCAGAGCAACTCGCTCCTCATCAGAGACGTCCTCGCCGGCTGTCTTCTTCGCCCCCATCAGTTTTGTGATCATGCTCGGCAAAAACGAGAAGCTGAACTGCAGCTGCCGGGTATTGGCGAATGGAGACGTGAGGGTCCAGCCCCACGGACTTGGTTGCTTGATCAGCTCCTCGCCTCGGGTCTTGGGAGCACAGTAGCTGCTCCAGTCTGCACTGCCGCCGGGGAAGGCAAACTGTTCCAGCAGTTTGCCGTACATTGTAGTTTTGGCTTCCTTGAGAACAGAGGTTGGGAGAATCTCTCGCGCTGCTTTATCAAGAGATTCGCCGATCGCGATATCCGCAGTCGAGGCCATGATCGTATGGTCTGTGATAGAGGTAGACTCGACGAGCATTGAATGACCACCGGAGACAAGTATAGACAGGAAGGGAAACTCGGGGGTTAGGGGTTGGTTGGTAGAGGCGACATCGCTGTCATGTTGCGCTCGGCTCATGGCGGAAACAAGTCGAGGAGTCAGGAGATGAGCTTGCATATGATGGACGCCGATAAACGGGATCTGCCACGCGACAGACAGGCCTTTAGCTGTATCGAGTCCAGTGAAGAGGTTCGCACGCATCCCAGGCCCGCGGGTGGCCGAGACGAAATCCGGCTTGCGCCGTTGAGAGCCATCTGACAGTTTTATCAATTTCGATCTATCTTCGCCATCTTCTGATACTGATGGTAAGTGCTGGAGCGCCTTATGGACGAGTTTGGCCAGATTCTCTTGATGCGATTCAAGTGCTAAAATTGGGTGAATGCCTCGATATTCCCTGGTATCTGCCGTCACATTCTCGAGGAAATGAATTCTCGCGGAAGCATCTCTGGATCGATCATTTTTCTCGATGATCGCAACTGATGTGTCGTCGCTAGAAGGAGGACAAAAATGAGCGAAATCCAGACTGGTGTAGTAGTCCGACGGTAGCAAGGAGACTTACCATGACGTTTCAATGGCGAGGGTAAGAAGTCCTCGATTGCGGGCTGTCTGAATAACTTTTGAAGCACTGCATATTCTCCCACGGAGGAGGGCAGATGCAGATCTCGAAATCAGCATTGAGAGTTGTGTCGAAACTGGTTCTTTGGCAGCATGGCATTTGAAGTTGCGCTGGGAAAAACATTCCCGGAACCCGCACGGACTATCGAAGCCCTGGAATACAGCCCTAAACAAATATAAGGTATACTCAGCATACAGAGTAGAGACAGGATATCTACATACCACAATGTGCTGCCCTCAGATTAGGTGTTGATAACATGCTCTGGGCTGTAAAAATAGAGTAACGATGTCCACCTACGTTGGTCTACGTCCTACAATCTACACTTCACCATTGTTCCATTACAACAAACACTTCGGTCATAAAAAATGCCTTTGGATCATATCATCACGTCATAAGCCATAATAGTATCTATATACACACTGATTCAGGGGTTGTCTCTCTCGCTGAGATCTCATCCGAGTCAGAATCATCGAATCCAAGCGTTGCACAGACAATGCAAAATTCTGGATTATTGCGACGATCCCAAAGTCGGAGCTGGGCGCAGACGCCAGAAAATATGCCGTCTCCGGGAACCCAACTCTCGACCTTAAGGTCTGGGTTTTGGCAGATCTGGTGTTGAAATTGACATCGTACCACGTCGTTAGACCTCTCATTCACGCACCATCCAGCGTCGCTCTTCTTTTGACAGTTTCTTGTATGTGCCGTAATACTCCTCAGGGTTCTCGATTGGCGTCACGCAGTGTACGGTAGGAGTACCCTGGAATTGGATTCGCTTCTCGGCGTGGCTGGTTGCACTGGCCACGGGCTGCTTCTTGAGGATGCTCTTTGATTTACACGAATTGGTGTAATTGTATGATTGCGCTTGAATACTCGAGAAACGCTTTCCGCCCGGGCTTGGGGGAACCGGCGAGATTGGCGTGCGGGGAAAAGGACCGGGAGACTTGAGCGATAATGAAGGACGAGTAAGACTCTGCGCGGTCGAAGTGACAACGGACAGCTTGGGTCTCATATTGACGGTAGTGTTTGGTGAAAGATTAACAGAAGGTGACTGTTGAGCCTTGACGGAGTATGGTTGAGCGAGACGGGCAACTTGAGCTGAAGACTTTGATCAACAGAGTCTTCGCAAGATGCAAGTATGTAGAAAGTGACTATTATTGACGAAGTGTAGATCCAAAATAAGTAGGCAAAAGATAGTAAATAATGTTTGGACCAGCCAAACAAACCCCGTCTGGGACGAAAATAGAACAGAAGGACAAAAACGACAAACTGAGACGGAGAGTGTCTGAGGAAGAGAGAGATTCGCAGCAACCCAGGGGTACTGCGCGGCTATATAGTCGCCCAGTGCCCAGCAAGGACATGAGATTGGGACGGAGGAGAAAAGAGGGGAAAAGAGAAGAGCGAAAAAGGTGACTAGGGGGGTTGGGATGTTGACCGCGGGCAGCCAATGATCATCACCACCTCATCGTCCTAAGCGCCAGACCCTGCAGCCAACGCACACCAAAAACCCATCACACTTGAGACGGGATTAGTCGCATTGTAAGTAACAAATCATGGGCTGATTGCGGCGGTGGAAATGCTCTGAAGGTTTTTACATTGACGAATGGGAGGTCTATCCCGTCGACCCCAGCTCAGCACTCTGGCGAGGTAAGTATAGAGCGAGATTCCAGGTACGATTAAAGCCAAATGCCTGACCCTTGCTTAGTGATATTGATTCAGATCTCTGCAGAAACTGAGTCAATGAATGACCATGTTGTGCGGTCAACCATGAGACATGACACTTGCCTCCAGGGGCTCGACCGTACAAGCTCCTCCCTCAGCAGAACTGCAGCTAGACGATCACTGGCCTGACTCGGTTGGATCATCCTTCGTCAGGCTCGACATACTACCTAGCCAATCTATTGGTCGTCGCTGGGTTACAGCTCCTGGGCTACGGAAGGCTATTGGAAAGCCTGATGGTAAAGTTACCAATGATCGCAGAAACCGGGCGGTCCTGCACCACAGTCACAATCTGTCTGCAGCCATGATGTTCTCTTCACTCAGAGACTTCTCTCCGTGCCCGTCACCCTCACGTTTTCAGCACAATCACACTGCAGTGTCAACTTAGAATGGTGAGCTCAACCCGGCCGACATCTTGGTAGTGTGAAATTTCAGGAATGTACGACTTGGTCGGCAATCTTGAGTTTCCTCAGAGCCATCCCAAGTACCCTTCACGGAACAAATCGTACAAACAATGTCCAATCTGAACGCATCGTAGATTTGGCAGTATCCTGCGTGCCCAAGGAGAAAGGCAAGAAGGCGAAGAAAAGTACTTGGTAGGAGTCAATGGCTCTTGTTTGACCCGTCCCATGAAAGTAAGAGAGACAGCAATCGCAATCTTAGAAAGGGAAGGATGACCAACTGACGAGTCAATATTCTTACTCCGTCCATTGGTCGACTTTCCGCTTCCATCCATCTTCTGGGTTTACCACTCCTGCTTACTGAGCAGAAAAGGCAGTCGTTGGAAGCTCATGATATGAGTGTCTTTGTAGGTAAGTGAGAAATGTGCAGCACATTGATCATTATCACATCATCACACAAGGTCAAAGGTGCATTATAGGTAATCCTTGATGCAGATAGAGGAAGACATCCATATTGATAGCAGCAAAGTACCAACCTCTTGAGCTCGGGCTTGCCATCACTTTGATTTACAGTCCTCATTCCTTGCATTTTGTCCAGAACAATACCTTACCTAGTGCTGAACTTCTGTATGAGCATCCTGCCATGCCTTGTATCCATGTATCTCTTCCTTTTTGCAGCGGGCCCGGAGGTTATGTCTAGTTATAACCAATTGGTTGCACAAAAGTCCTGCGTAGTGCGCAAGACTGCGATAACAATACTAGATGCAGGACGTGCCTGCACAGCGCCTGACAGGCTAGGGAAGCAGACAAGTGGGCTGTCTCTTACCCATAACGGCGCCTCAATAAGTACTCAGGCCAGTGATTTAACGATTGCCAATGCTTGATTCAGCCCATGTGGCATAAATTCGTCTGCAGTGCTGTCAATACCGTGGAAGTCCCTCCGGACACTGAGTGTCTTCCATTCCTCCTCCCACTTCGGAATTTCGCGCAGCTTTGAAAGAACTCGGTCGTCATCTGTCCTGCAATCACGGGGAATGATATCCCCATCAAGGACAGAAACATATACGATCCGTGAATTTCTCCTTATTCGATAGAGGTGATCTTTTCCTCAAGGTCTAGGGACAATACTTCCTGCTTAATTCCTCAGTAGAAGCTCCGTAAAAGAGGTAAATTCAGGATATGCCTCACCTCAACAGGTGCTGTTGTAACTGGCTGGCTGCGCAGGGGTAGGACTGAGCTGACACGCCTAGAAAAGGATGATATTAAAGACCAGATAGTAGACCAAATCTGCCAACTAAATGGGCGAGAGATGCTGAGCATGCTGACAAGATAGCTAATGTGTAGTATTCGACGATGATGCTGAGACATTGTCGGGTTCGAGACGTACAAGTCACCCCTTGGGGCAATTAGTAAACATCGTCACAGTATCACACAACGTTGAAGGTGCATTATTGTAGAGAGGTAGGTACTTGCTTAATCCAGATGGCGGAAGATACCCATGTCAACAGCAGCTGAGTACCCGGCCTGTTGAGCTCAGACTTGCCGTCACATTGATTTATGCCCTGTATCCTGTTCAGAACAACATCTTGCCGTCCAGCGCTATCCTTGGTTTTTCCACTTCTCTCTCCATTAGTTGTTTACCGCGGGTCTGGAGGTTGACGTCAGCCATAGCCAATTGGTAGCACACAACTGTCGTGTGCAAGACTGCCTGATCCGCACTGAACCGACGGATCTACAACTTAAATATCTATTAGGACTGATCACTCTTAATGATCCATGAATGAGCCACCGTGGTCACAGTTGACAGCATCATCATGGGCGCATTGAGAATTCTTCTTGAGCCCGCCGGTAAGTAGACGGCTACAACCTCCGACAATCACGACAGACAGGATTGACTGACTATTTGTGACTACAGCGATTGTGGTTATTTTTACCGCTGGCACCCTAATCAATCGTCGCAAGGATACCAAGTTCTCGGAGACACCTTGCGTTGAGACACCGTTGCTCGAGGACGAAGACTGCGAGGATCTAAAACCAAGGAGGTCATCCAAGGGTCGCCCCAACATCCAAACACGAATTCTCGCCCGTTTTCCGTTTCTTATAGAGATATGGTATTGGCTACTTACATACTGGGTACGGCATCATTCTTTCTCTTCCTTGATCTGTGACATGAGAACGATCTGACAGTAGCCCAGGTCTACCAAGGATTGCGCGCGATCTCTGCCCGAGCGATCAGCGACAACGAACCCGTTTTTGAGAGGGCCAGGCACCATGCACATCAGATCCTCAGTCTAGAACATTTCTTCCATTTAGATGTCGAGCTACGGGTTCAACGGTTCGTCCTCAATCGCGCGCCGTGGCTAACGGCTGTTCTCGCTCGAGTATACTACTCGCACATTGTATTAGGCGTCATCTTCCTCGTCTATGGCTATACCTTTTTCCAAAGGGAAAAGTACCAAGGTGTCCGCCGCACTCTGGCTCTCGAAAACGTGATAGCGTTTACGATCCTCACTCTTTGGCGATGTAGTCCGCCGCGACTACTGCCGGAGGAGTACGGCTTCGTCGATATGCTGCGTGATAACAGTGCCGGATCCGCTTGGACACAAAACAAGTTCCAGCTCACAATTGCGGCAATGCCTTCGCTGCATTTTGGTAACTCTGTTTTTGTTGCTCTATGCTTGTTGCGATACAGCCCACACTGTTTCATTCACGTGGTTGCGCCGCTCTGGCCCATGATGATGGGCGTAACAATTATCGCAACGGCTAACCACTTTCTTTTGGATGCCCTCGTCGGTGCCTGTGTGGCCTTGACGGCATATAGATTCAATCATGCCATGTTGGTTTTGTTGCCGGTGGAGCGGGTACTGTTCAAGTTGCTTCGCATTGAGAAACCGGAGCAATAGTAGTTCAGAGCCAGTCGATTATATTCTTTCTTTATGCCTTAGGCAACATTATTATGAGCTCAGTCTACAGGCATGCGCCGCCCCCTGAAAGAATTTCAAACCAAAGCCACACAGAAGTCCATAGTTTGACCTTCAATTTGGAAATCCACGAAGGTTGAGTATATATTGTACATACATACTGGAGGACCCAGCTGACAACATTAACAGTGACATCGGACGTTTCTATAATCAGTCATACAGCGCTACAACCATCAATAGCGACTTGGCCCCAAATCTCCAGACCAAGGATGCCTGTGTACACCTACTCGCAGAATCTACAGGATCTGAACTCCAGTGGACAGTTGAATAAGGTGTTGATAGTTCAACGTTATCGATAAGCTAATGCAAACTAATGAATCGCCCTGTCTTTATGCACTACACATCATTAATCCTAGCAGACCTCACCTACCGAATCGACCAAGCGCTCCCTGCCGGTGAACTCCATCGGGGTAAATCCCGCGGGCATAGTCCTACACCTTGCCTGGTAACCAACTACCGGGAGCAGGGGTTGGGTGAGTTGTCAAACACTTATTCGGTTAAGAAAATGCGGTATATAAAATGTACAATGCATTTGCATTTGCTTCGTACTCCGCAGCCCGTACGGAGTGCCTTTTAGCAATCACACAACGTATTTCACTCTTCTCTGTCCAGCCAGAGAGTCAGTGAGCTGGAATTGGAAATTCTCCAATTCTGGACCCGCTGCACTAACTTACTCCGCACGACGACTCAGACGAGACACATCGGGCCGAATTTGTGGGCAGGGATATAAATGCGCAAGTCAGACTAGTCAGTGTGTCATGTGAAAACCTATCCCATGCTTTTCTTCCAGAAACCAGGTAGAAGAAACAAGGGATAACCTGACTCTTGGAATGGTCTTCAGTGTATGAGAGCATCATAATTCTTTGCATATTTTCCTATATTCAAGAGATCATATATACAGGCCTAGGTATAGTCATGGTTACTATTACGAGCTCACCCTCGGCCTGCGAGATCTTCTGGCGGGTTTTTCTCTAGGGTCACCTGCCTCCGATCTGGTTATCGAATCAGTGGATATCGTGCGTTCCGGAGTTTACCGTGGCTCGCCATCAGGAGTATTTTGCCCCTGGCTCGTGGCATGCGAATGGCTGCTTAGGATGAAGACATGCGTTGCTGCTATAAAAGGTCCGGTATAGATCTCGTGTGACATCCTGTACCTCTCTAGAAGATCAAAGAACACTCTAGACATTCCATGCAGACGGGAGTTGGTCAATGATCATACTGCGGAGAAGCGACTGGCCTCATGGCCTGAGGCAATGAGATGTTCGGTCCCAAGTCCGGCCACTCACCGGGTAATTTACCCATTCCGGAGGCGGTGAAGCGCTTGTTCCTTTTTCTATTTTTTTCTTTTGCTTTTTCCTATTCGCGCCTCATTCTCAAGGCACATAATCACACTCATCATTCTCTGAAGAAAAACTTTTTAGCCGGCTTATGAGAGAAAGTCAAGACAGGGTAAAAAAAGATCTCTACTTAGACAAGATAGAAGAATTTAGAATCACTTCGGATCTGCATTGTATAATTTATTATTTCAACCGCATAAGTGGCAGATCAATCTGTTGTCATCTTGCTCCCCATTTTTTTGCCCTTCTCTTCTCCCTCTTTGTCCTAGTAATTCTGTTTCTCCACACAATTTGTCTGGTCCCAACCCCTTCATAACCCCGTTCTTACCCACATTGGAGTCTCTCAGACCTCCCTTCTCTTTCGCTTCTTCTTGGATTTTGGATCGTCGAGCGAATTGGTTGCATTGGCTCAGTGATCTTTGTGTGATATTTGCATGATACAATGACCGTCAAAGAAGCTGTCAAGGAGTCGTTGCTCGGCAGCTCAAAGGAGCCGCAGCTGTCGCAACAGGTCAAGCATCATTTCTTTCACCATGCACGGAAAGATGAAAGTACTGGCGAGTTTTATATGACGGAGGATGACTTTATCAATGCTATTGCGCCAAAGCATGAGGATTATGTGAGTTTCGCGGCCCGTTTTCCCCTCTGATTCTTTGCCCATTATGCGATGTGTCATTGCGCTGGTCATCTGCGGTGAACTCCAAAATATGACTAACATCCTTGCGTTTTGCAATTGATAGCACAAAATCAAGCGCGAACATTATGGACTCCTCTTCAGAGTCGCCGACAAGCGAAGAGCCGGTAAACTCAGTCTCAGTGACTGGGCGACCTTCGAAAACCTCCTGACCAAACCCGATGCCGAATATGAGATTGCTTTCCGACTCTTCGATCTGGATGGAACGGGCACAGTGAAGTGGGACACCTTCAAGGACCTGTACAATATGAACAAGAGCAGTGACAGTATACCTTTCGATTGGAATTCGGAATGGGCTTCCTTGTACTCCGGACGGAGCAAGGCCCGGCACGACATGACATACCCCCAGTTCGCTCAGATGCTCCGAGGATTGCAGGGCGAGCGCATTCGGCAAGCTTTCCACATCTTCGACAAGGACGGTGACGGTTACATCGAGCCCGAAGATTTCCAGCGTATCATCCTCGAGACCTCGAAACACAAGCTGTCGGATTATGTCCTGGAAAACCTTCCCAGTCTGTGCAACATCTCAGCGGGCACCAAGATCTCGTACGCTACCGTTCGTGCTTTCCAGAATATCATGCGTGAGATGGATATGATCGACGTTATTGTCCGCGAAGCCACCCAGAAGAGCGAAGACGGCAAGATCACGCGCGCCGACTTTCTCAACGAAGCTGCTCGCATTACGCGATTCTCGCTTTTCACACCAATGGAAGCGGATATCCTATTCCATTTTGCTGGCCTCGATGCGCCTTCCGGCCGACTATCTCAGAAGGATTTCGCCAAGGTCGTTGATGCCTCCTGGCGTATGCCTTTGGCTCTGGCTGGACAGGCCGTCTCCACTGCAACAACCACTGCTCAAGTCGCAGCTGAAAAGACTCGGTCGGTGTTGCACAGCATTTTGGAATCGGTCCACCATTTCGCGCTTGGCAGTCTTGCAGGCGCTTTCGGCGCCTTTATGGTTTACCCCATCGATCTCGTCAAGACGCGCATGCAGAACCAACGTTCGACGCGTGTTGGCGAAAGACTGTACAACAACTCGCTTGATTGTTTCAGAAAAGTCATTCGCAATGAGGGCTTCCTAGGCCTGTATTCCGGTGTCCTGCCTCAATTGATCGGTGTTGCTCCGGAAAAGGCCATCAAGCTGACCGTGAACGATCTCGTGCGTGGCCACTTCGCCAACAAGGAAAACGGCAAGATCTGGTATCCCTATGAGATTCTCGCGGGTGGTACTGCTGGTGGTTGCCAAGTTGTAGGTTTTACTGAGATTTCACCTACTTTGGAAGCCTCTTCTAATTCGCCCTTTTATTAGATCTTCACAAATCCCCTCGAGATTGTCAAGATCCGCCTGCAGGTTCAGGGTGAGATTGCCAAGACTGTCGAGGGGGCTCCCCGTCGCTCGGCCATGTGGATTGTGAAGAATCTGGGTCTGGTGGGATTGTACAAGGGTGCCAGCGCTTGCTTGCTCCGTGATGGTAAGAACGAACCGACGCGCTCCTTCTGCTTTTGTGAATATGCTTTCTGACGTTTTCGGACTTTAGTTCCCTTCTCTGCCATCTACTTCCCCACCTATGCCCATCTGAAGAGCGACGTTTTCGGCGAGACTCAAACACAGAGACTTGGCATTGTGCAGCTGCTCACTGCCGGTGCCATTGCCGGTATGCCGGCCGCTTATCTTACCACACCCTGCGATGTTATCAAGACCCGTCTGCAAGTTGAAGCTCGCAAAGGAGACGTTCGTTACAATGGCTTGCGCCATTGTGCGGCCACGATCTGGAGGGACGAAGGTTTCAAGGCCTTCTTCAAGGGTGGTCCTGCTCGTATCGTTCGTTCGTCGCCGCAGTTCGGTTTCACACTGGCTGCCTATGAACTGCTGCAGAACTGGCTTCCCATGCCCGGCACTCACGTTGACGTCACTCCCTCGGGACATGTTGAGCCCGGCGTTGGGTTACAGAGTGCCAAAGCACCTCTCCCTTATCTGAGGTCAAGAAACGCTCTGAAGCTCCTCCTCGACCTCGACGAGAACATTGGCCGCGTCTATATCCCCCAGGCCGATAAATGGCCCAAATTCCTTCAGCCTTCGAAGCAATGATTTGCATTGTCTTGTTTTCATAGCGATCATTTTGGCTTTCTTCTGTCACCTGCGTTGACTTGAAAATATATTATGTTTCTGTATTTTCACAACCGCCTTTCTTGATTCACGTGGGTTTGGTTTGGTTTGGCCGGGCGACGATCACGCATAATTTTTCTTCTCTTTTGTTCATACAGGAACCAGATTACATTGCACATGTACCAAAAGCAGATAGACTCGAAAATGGTCATATCATTCCTAGCATGCAACCGTATTCGATATCAAAGCATGAGATCTTGCCTACTTGTATCTAGAGAGAGCTTCATCACGTGAGAGATAAACCACAATCTGATTCGGATAGGCCATCGCAGAAAACTTGAACATATCCTGCTCTGGAATTTGGGGGTTCTATCATGAGTCATATTCGTCCTGTTGCCTGCAAGACCCTCGATGGTTGCCTGTTGAGTTCCCCAGATTGGCGATAAGATAAGCTGTTGAGATCGGAGCACGTGATTATATCCACTTTTTTTTTTCATAGACTGCAGTGGACCCGCCGCAACCTTTCTTTTCTCTCTTTTTCTCTTCCCCCCCTCCCTGGTTTTCACCAGGAGGGCTACCATTGAATAACACTGTCTGATCTCAATTAGCCAAGATGAAGTACGTTCTGGTCTCTGGAGGTAAAGAACGTCGCGTATCTTTCTCCCATGACGCTCTCGCTGATTCTTGGCAGGTGTCATTTCTGGTGTCGGCAAAGGCATCATCGCAAGCAGTTGCGGGTTGCTGCTCAAGACTGCCGGTCTGGCCGTCTCGAGTATCAAGATTGATCCATACCTCAATCCGGATGCCGGTCTTATGAACCCTCTAGAGTTGGTCTCACCTACTATGCTCGCCTGATCTCTTTGGAATTGACGTTGACGCATCAAAAGACACGGAGAATGTTTCGTTCTCGATGACGGAGGTGAGGCCGACCTCGACCTCGGAAACTACGAGCGCTACCTCGGAGTCACTCTCGGGCGGGATAACAATATCACCACTGGAAAGATTTACCAACACGTCATTGAGAAGGAGCGTCGCGGCGATTACCTGGGAAAGACAGTTCAGATCGTGCCACACCTCACCAATGAGATTCAGAACTGGGTGGAACGGGTTGCCAAGGTTCCCGTGGACGAGTCAGGGCGGGAACCCGACGTTTGCATCATCGAGTTGGGCGGTACTGTTGGAGACATTGAGAGTGCACCTTTTGTTGAGGCTATGAGTCAGCTCCAACGACGGGCCGGCAAGAACAACTTCTTGGAAATTCACGTCAGCTACGTCCCTCTGATCGGCTCGGAGCAAAAGACCAAGCCTACCCAGAGAGCCATCAGCGATGTTCGCAGCGCTGGTCTCAGGCCGGATCTGATCGCCTGCCGCTGCGAAACCCCTCTTGAAGAGGGAACTATCCAGAAAATCGCCAATGCCTGCCAGGTGGAGCGGGATCAGGTTGTCGGAGTTCACAACGTGTCGACCACTTATCAGGTGCCCATTCTCCTGGAGAAGCAGGGCTTCCTCAACACCATCAAAGAACTGTTGCACATTGACTCGGTTCCGAAGGATCCCAAGCTCATCGAGCAGGGCAAGGTGATTTGGCAAGAATGGCAGGGTCTTGCCATTAGCCAGGACCGCGTCTTTGAGACTGTCTCTATCGCCCTTGTCGGCAAGTACACCACTTTGCATGATTCATATATGAGCGTGAGCAAGGCGCTCGAGCACTCTGCCATGCACTGCAAGAAGAAGCTCGATCTGATCTGGGTCGAGTCCTCTCACCTGGAGGACGAGCACAAGGATACAAACCCGGCCGAGTACTACAAGGCGTGGCACTCGGTTTCAACCGCCAACGGAATTTTGGTTCCTGTAAGATTTCTCCGTATATACCTTACGAATGACTCTAACTTTATATGTAGGGCGGTTTCGGCGAGCGTGGTACCGAGGGTATGATCAAGAGTGCCCAATGGGCCCGTACGAACAATGTTCCTTACTTGGGTGTTTGCCTGGGTATGCAAGTGGCCGTCATTGAGTACGCTCGCAATGTGTGCGGGTTGACTGGGGCTGGCAGCGAGGAGTTCCACGAGAACTGCGAGCATTCTGCGATCGTTTACATGCCTGAGATCGACAAGACCAAGATGGGAGGCACCATGCGGCTCGGCAAGCGGGCCACCCACTTTCAGCCCGGCACCGAGTGGTCCCGTCTGCGGAAGCTATACGGAGACAAGCAGGAGATCTGGGAAAGACACCGTCACCGTTACGAGGTTAACCCCGAACTCGTCGACCAGCTTGAACAGGCTGGTCTGACCTTTGTCGGCAAGGACGACAGCGGCAAGCGTATGGAGATCGTCGAACTCAAGGACCACAAGTGGTTCGTCGGTGTGCAATTCCACCCCGAGTATCTCAGCCGAGTCCTTGCGCCCAGCAAGACCTTCCTGGGCTTCTTCGCTGCCTCTGCCGGCTGCCTTGAGGAGATCACCGAGATGTTCAAGGGTCGCCACGATCTGAGCCATCGAGGGATGAAAATCCCCCTCCATTAGATTGGCTGGCGGGGCTGGCGTGGCTGATGCCGGTAAAAGGCATTGGCTAGTTGTTGGGTTGGTTATTTCAATTTTCGTTTCTGGCGTTTGGCAGACTAAAGAGTAACGTGGATCATATGTATGGGAGAGAGATAGAACTATGCCTGCATTGCTGGAATGGGCCCAGCTAGTATAATCGCTACAAATGATACTCCGTCCTCGCGTCATGATCGCGTTGGCAATCATCCTCAGTCCCAGCTACCACACCATAGACCTCTAAAATCACCATACCAGTAGAACCTCCCCACCAACGCGACCCCGTCGATCACGGAGTCCTCCGTACAAGTATATAGCGCCAAGACCGTCTCACACCCATCAACATCACGACACGCGTCTCAAGCAAATATAAACCACTTGTACAGTACGAGAACCCACAACCATATCCAGGCTGAAATTGTGCAAAACCCAGACAAATGGCCACTCTCAACATCACAGACCCCGACGAATTCCTCGCCGAATTCAACCAAGCCCTCAACGCCGCGCCCTCGTCGCGACTACGGCATATCATCCGCGACGTATGCCGGCTTCTCCCGGCTGCTCTCCCAATCGTCTCTGATTGCCTCCTCGTGAGCGAGGACCAGGTCCCAGCGCCGCATGATCCCGACTCTAACTCCGGATCTGACTCTGGAGCAAGCGTCGACACATCAACGCCAGACGACGGGATCCTGGAAGTCAAGCCCAAGCTCGCTCGCCTCAAGTCGAAGAAGAGAGCTAGAGTCCGGGCGCGGTACGCGGTGTGCGCGAACTGCGGGGTTGAGTACGACGTTACGAAGAACACTAGGGAGAGTTGTTGTTTTCATCCTGGTATGATTTTCTCCGTTGATCTGTCCATGGCTAAAAGCCCGGGGGGGGGGGGGGGGGGGGGGGGTGGGGGTGACGATGCTAATGTTTGTTACAGAGGAGGCTGTAGCGGATGAGGAGTATTGGGAGCGTATTGATCTCTGGGAGGATGAGGAGATTGACACGGAGGAGAGCCGGGAGGATCATCCCGAGGGGTTTGTGTATGGCTGTTGTGGGAGGCATTATGGGGAGGAAGAGTGTAAAGTTGGTTGGCATGAGGAGGAGTCGGGGGGTCGGAAGAGGAGGAGGCTTTGATCTTCGGGTTTCAGGGAATTAGAGGATACGGGGTTTTGTATCGTTGGGATTGTTTTAGTTTTACTATTGGGGTGAGATGATGGGATTTATATTGGTTGAAGACCTGAGGCTATGACAAATACTCTCTGATATTCGCCAGGTTGAAAATAGCAGACACGCCGTACCTCGCTGCCTCATTCGTCGTAATCCAAGCAGCCTCCTCTCCATGCGTAAAGTACTCAGGCGGCGCAGTCTCAACCACCCTCCAGTCATGACCCTCCGTATACCCGTCTGTATGGAAGAACTGGTCCCAAGCCGCGCGAGCCAGCTCCTCGCTCTTCAGCTGAACGGCCGCAAACGCCGTAAGCGTAGAATGACTCTGTCGCCAGGTTGCATGATCCGGGAACTCGAACCCGAATTCCCTACGCTGGACTTCAGCGCCCCCGTTATACGCTTTGCAGTAGGACAGCCATACGGCCATAAACCTGTCTACGGTGGCGGGGTGCGCATCACGCGCGTAGTCAAGAAGCTCCGCAAATGTCTCGGGGAACCCGAAGAGCATGGAGAGGTGGGAGATGGCGTACTCTGGCGTTGGCGGGGGACATTCTCGGATCTCGCCCGTGGTTGGGTTCAGTAGGATGGCATTATTGCCGATGCCGTGTTTGAGGCCAGCGATGCCGTCTAGCAACTTGATCAAGAGATCGCGGCAGTGCTCCCAGCCGTCCGTCCGTCGTTCCCAGGCCGTCAACCATGCTGTCGCAAGGGCATCACAATCAAGACCGATGTTCGTCATGGCGAAGCCCTCGGGGACATCGGCGTGCGCTTGCACCTTACGGTGCGAGTCGAGAGTCAGCAGGGCGGATTGGCAATCCTGCAGCTCGGAAATCAAATCGTCTGTGCGCTCATCGCCAGTCAGGTAATAGTATATCCGTCTGTAGAGCACGTTCGAGATCCGCAGCTGCTTCGAACTGTCGCTGAAATGCTGGACGCCATGCCGCGTGCCGAAACCTTTGAACTGGCCTGCATGGTAGATGTCTACCTCGCTGGTGTGCCGGGTCATTGCCTCGGCTGTCTTGAACACGTCCGCGCGTCCGGTATGCAGGAAGTACAGCCATAGCCAGAGATCGGTCGACAGCTCCGAGTTGTCCCAGGCGAAGCCGCCTATGTCGTAGCGCCAGGCGTGCCGGTAGGGGTCGTACGTGTGCTGCACGTCTCCGTGGTCCCAGAAGCCGTACCAGCGGTGTTGCTCTATCTGTCTTTGGTAGTGGTTGAATAAAATGTCGAGGTTGTGCTCGATGGCAGCTTCTTGCGGGGATGCGGGCTGCCTGTGGGCGGGTGACCAGCAGCCGTGGAAGACACCAGTGGAATGCATGTACTCGGCTGTCGGGACGAGACGGGGAGGGTTTCTCACAAGACTCGAGAAAGAGCTGAGTTCCTGGTTGGAAGGGGTGGATGTGTACGGCCTGAGGAAGAATTGGTTCGTCCTTCCGATACCGTTGGCAGTGGCAAAGCCTGGTTCGTAGTCTTCGTATGTGACGTCGAGTGCATGCAGCTGTTTCTCGTACGAGTCCAGCCCGAGTCCATCATGGTATGGGGAAGTATCGAGCGGTTCTGCTAGGGGAGAGTAGAGCCACACGGTGATCGCACCCTCGCCCTGGGTGAGCTCGGTCAGGTCAAGCTGAGTCGGGTACCGTTCCCAGAAGTCGGACATGCCAACGGCTATGCCGCCGTGTCTGGCTGAGCCTAGATACACGGCTCCATCTGCGCGACCACCACCGGTTACCTTGACCCAGGAGCAGCCTTTTTTTGTTCGTTTCTTGATGGTGAAGCCGTCGGAGGATAGCTGCGAGAGGGTGTAGGAGTCAAATGACGGAATGTATGAGAGACCTTGTTGGAGATCAGTTTTGGACCACTCTTCTTGCTTGAGAGTGACAGCTCGTCCTGCTGTTTGATCAATCCTGTTGGTGACTGTTGGGCCGTGTCGTAATCCAGACAGTCCTTGGACTTCTTCCCTGAGGATGCCTCCGTTGGAACCTGCAAAACGAACATGCCGGTTATAAAGCTCCGTATTCTCCAAAGGGACTGAGAAACGAATTCCCAGTGAGGTTAGAGGTTCATCTGCGTCCAGATCGTGGACGAAAGAGTGCAGGATCTTGATGGGTAGCGCGTCAGAGTATACATAGACACGCACATCGAACGGAAGGTGCTCAGCGTCAGGGGAAGCCATCGTCCCGGAGACTTTGATGACTGCTCTGGAGTTGGTAGCATTCTCAACCGCAACCTTGCTGACAATGGTCGAATGCTCCTCGTTATTGACGGACGCGACAAGAGTGGCGCCAGAACACAGAGCGCGGCCATGCAGCGAAAGGCTTTCGAACAAGGACGAGTTTCCTGAGCTTGCAAATTTGACCTGCAGTCCAAGGCGCGTAGTGACTGTGATACTATCTCCTTCCTCGATGACAACACCGGCGTCCTTGTCCTTAGATTTGGAGGAGCCTTTGACAGTGTACTCCTCGCTGTACCCAACATGCCCACTGACCGAGTGTGCCGTCCATTTGAGCGACCCGTCTGCCCAGTAGGCAATTTCTCTCGAATCTGTAGCGTATTCCCGACCATTCTCTTCAATGACAAAAGACTGACCAGGCTGATACAGACCTTTTGGCCAAGGCATACCAAAGGAGATCCCACCTGACAGCGAATCATGACCATAGTCGGTCAGCCACCGCACATTGCCCGGCATTGTTGCTTAACGGTCGGTGGATGATGGATACTTTTGACTCTGTTAATATGAAACGGCCATCTGGGCGAGACAAAGAGGTGGGCCACACTCACTTGTAGTCGTCCCGATCGGCCTATTTCCTCCCGAGAAGGGAACCAATCTCCGCGGCCCCTCTCGTTGATATAGGATGACGCGCCTTTAGCTTTTGTGGCTCATTCTTTTCGGTGTTTTACTGTGCCGAAGGGCGTTTCCCCGCAAAGTCTATCATTGAGTGGTTCCACTTCCCCGGATTTCCACCATAGAGAAGGGGCGAAAGCCACAAGGAATGGGAAAGAGAAGGGCCACAAGCTTCTACTTGGCGAGGCTTATAAAGATGGCCTCCCTTGGCTTCTTCTTGGACAAGGATCATGCTCAATTGACATTTTCGCGCGTACAAAATGGCCGCTCATCAGGAAGACGTGACAGATCACACCACCGTTACGGTGATCCGGGAGAAAGACGAGGAACACTATGTCGTCGCCGAAGACATTGTCAAGGGCGCGCAAAAAGCCACGGACGATGAGCACGCCATGGGCCTGATGGAGGGTCTGCGCAAGTACCCCAAGGCGGTCTTCTGGTCCATCTGGTTCTCCTCGGCGCTCATCATGGAAGGCTTCGACCATTCCTTCATCAGCGGTTTCATGGCTTTCCCGGCCTTCCAGAGAAGATACGGCGTTCTCACCAAAAACGGCTCCTACCAGATTCCAGCAAACCTCCAAGCTGCCGTCAGCAATGGAGTCAACGCTGGAGAGATTGTCGGCCTCCTGCTCAATGGTCTGCTGTGCGATTGGTTCGGCTATCGCTGGTTGATGATGGGCTCGCTCTTCCTCATGGCGTGCTTTATTTTCCTGCAATTCTTTGCAACCGACATCTACATGTACATCGGCGCCGAAGTCCTCCTGGGTCTACCCTGGGGTGTCTTCCAGACGATAACCACCACCTACGCAGCCGAGGTATGCCCCAACGTGCTGCGTCCCTACCTGACCATGCTGGTCTCGTTGGCCTGGAGTATCGGTTACCTCACGGGAACTGGTGTCCTACGTGGGTTCCTGAGCATGTCGGGCCAATGGGCGTACCGCATCCCCTTTGCGCTGCAGTGGGCTCTACCCATCCCCCTCGCCATCGGCATCTACCTCGCCCCAGAATCGCCATGGTGGCTGATCCGCAAAGGCCGCACCGAGGACGCGACCAAGTCCCTCCGCCGGCTGCGTACCAAAGACGCAAGTGAAGAGGAGATAACCGATACGCTGGCCATGATGCTACACACGGTCAAGATCGAGGACGAGATGAGCGCGTCCAGCTCCTACTGGGATCTGTTCAGGGGGGTCGACCGCCGCCGCACGGAAATCACCGTCTTCACCTACCTCATCCAGGAACTCTGCGCCCCGCTGGTGGCGTACATTGTCTATTTCCTCGAGCAGTCCGGCCTGCCTGCCTCCTCATCTTTCGACTTTGGTATCGGCGAGTATGCACTCGCCATCGTAGGAGTCTGTGTTGCCTGGTCTTTAGTCCCGCGCGTGGGACGCCGCACGCTCCTCCTGTCTGGAACCTTCTTTATGACGGTGACAACTATCCTTATCGGCTTCCTGGGGATAGTCAGCCGCAAGGCCCATCCCAAGATCGGATACGGGATTGGTACCATCTTGCTGATTGAGTACTTTGTCTTTTTCATTACTATTGGTCCCATCATCTATACCATCGTCACAGAAATCCCGTCCAACGCTCTGCGGGCAAAGAGCGTCGGTCTTGCGCGAGCGCTTTATAACGTCGCTGTCTTGGTGTATGGCCAGCTGGCGCCGCGTATGATGCAGCAGGCGGCATGGGACTGGGGAGCCAAGTGCGGGTTTTTCTTTGGGGGGATCATGGGGCTCGGTCTTGTCTGGGCGTACTTCCGGGTCCCGGAGACGAAGAACCGGACATTTGCAGAGATGGATATTTTGTTCAAGAACAAGGTTCCTGCGAGAAAGTTTCCCCAGACGAGGGTCGATCTTGCGAGCGAGGAAGTCAGAGAGGACGTCTTGTAGTTTTGTTTTAGTCAGGAATCAGTTAATGCAAGGATGTTCTTAAGGATTGCAGGAAACTATCCTACCCTCTATACGCGTAAGCTGATCTATAAGATATGATAAAGAGGATTTCGACGCTAGACAACTGTCAAACTGATTGTGGGCCATGCCACCCAGTGCAGCGAGGAGGCAACAGTCTCCTGGCAGAGGATGACATATTCACCAGGACATCACCGTGACGGAAGCCTTCCTGTTACTCAAATACGAGATGATCGTCAAGACTGTGTCTACATGGCCCTTCTCCTCTCTCATGCTGACACCTTTAGACATCCTCAACGAGCGATACTGCATCGATGAGAATGAGCCATTTTGGACCCCAACCAGTGCCGAGCATTGAACAATAAACGCACAAATCAGTAGAATTCTCAGATGCATCCAGCTATACAAATGATTCGATGAACGACAGGCCATTGTTACAATAGGGTTTACGCCTCACGGATGATCGCCACCTCATCGAGCCACATCCTCGTATTTCCCCTTGAATCAACGTCTCGGATCTGGAGATGCTGTGGAGAACCCTGCAATGATATGACAAACCCGACACGTGAATGGGGCCGTCTATGAATATCATCATGCCGCACCTCGTATCCCTCCTTCATTTGCTGATCGGTCATGGGCCAAGGAAGAAAATCAGGCATGTTGCCCCAAACTGATGTTTCTATACTTGGAGTCAAAGTTAATCCTATACTTGGTGTCAAAGTCATTCAGCCGCAGTCTGCAAGGAGGTGAATGGCTTCGATATCCCGGTTTTGGATGAATACGAGGGGTGCGCTACCCAACGTCACGTCGATGAAAATCTTAGTCAAGGCATCACGCATTCGGCAAGGAATCTAGGAGACTTGGATACTGAATCAAGGCACTTCATGAGGGTGAATACGAGAGGCTACACATACCCGATGGAGTAATGATTGCTGGCAGAGAGGTATAAAGGCAGGACCTCGACGAGGGCATTCTCGCCTTCTCATACAACCAACAACCTACTCTATCAAATCTACTGTACACTCTCCAAAGCATCAAGGTGCGGACACCTTCAAGTCCAAATCTCCTACCAAACTAACGCCACAAAGAACACAATGCGTTTCACCAACATCGTTACCCCCGTCCTGGCGAGCGCCACCCTAGCCTCCGCCCTCTGCCACAACTCCATCTCCTGTCTCCTCGGCGGCGACTCGACCTGCAACAACGTCTGCGTGCGCCAGGGTAACCCCCACGGCGGCCGCTGCCTCCCCCGCGACGGCTGCCCCGGCTACGACATCTGCGCCTGCTACCCAAACAACAAGCGCAGCGACGAGGTGATTGACGGAGACGAGCCCCTGCGCGAGGTCCTGAACAACATGGGTATCGAGGATGTTGTGAAGAAGGTGGATGCCAGAGATGCTGCCTTGGATAAGCGCAGTATCTGCTGCAGCTTCCCCGACCCTTGGGGAGGACTCTGCTGTGAGGATCACTGCAGCTACATCGGGAAGCCTGGTGGACAGTGCTCCGACAAGAAAGTTTGCACCTGCAACTAGGTAGTTATCTGAGTATGTGCTGGTTGATGAAGGAGCTGGATGCTACTTTTCATTAGGGTTTGTTTGATCAGATTGGAGTTTCTCGTCCCACGTTCGCTAAATTATTGAATGGACTTCGTATATTGATTGCCTGATTAGGAAATTTTGTAAAAATCAGCGGACAAAGTACTGTGCTAGTAGTAGAGTAACTGGTTACATGCGCTTCGCGGAATATGAGGACCTGTCAAATTGAACTGAAAACAACATTACTAGTTGCGTAGTAGCAAATGGGTAACAGTCCTGTGTCAGAGGATGAGTACACTGGGTTATATCATTTGGATTCATAGGCTTTACGGACTTATGGTTTGTACAAGTGCATGAGGATCTGATAAACTGCGCAAGAGAGTGGAGAGGGGGATGGATGTTAGACCTGACAGTGTCATGGGTGAAATTAAGAAGTTTAGAGACAGATACAGAGGAGCACTAGCTGAAGTATTGGATACCACTTAGTTAGTGATACTTTTGCTTTTACAGAGTTAACAAAGATATTATAGCGCAAAGCTGACTACACATCAGTTGATATATTTTGCAAAGTGAGTGGCTGATTCCCATCAGTTCCAAGATATCATTCACTCTTCAACCTCTGTAGACGGAATATACCGTTTCCAACCACTTCTCCTCCATTTGTATATTCACTATCACGGTCCTGCACTGTCTATATAAACCCCCTTCTCCCCCATCGATCACTTCTCTCTTCTTCATCTCTCACCATCCTTCATCTTCAACCTCCATCTACTCTCAACCTCACACACACACAAAATACACTACAACCACATCAACAACAACCATCTCAAAATGAAGCTCAACGCTATCCTCCTCTTCTCCCTCATCGGCCTCGGCCTCGCTACTCCCGTCACCGTCGATGGAAACCTCACTGCTCGTGGCGACAGTACGTCCTCCCACCTCTCACCACAGCAACCTGCTGACTCACTCTAGACACCGACCTCGACACCGACGGCTCTCTCATCCCCCATCCCCGATGCGATGCCAACGGCGACTGTCCTCGCTACTTCGGCTGCAGAAACGGCTGGTGCTACTGCCTCCCTTACCACGTATGCCTCCCCCGTCGACACTCGAGTTGAATTGAAGGCTAATAGCTCTCGCAGATGCAGGACTGCAAGCCTCCTCGCCAGATGTAACGGGCAACCCGGCAGTCAGCGATGCGGCCATCGAGCTGATACATTCGTTGTTGGCGGTGGATTGGCTGCGTCTTTGCTGAGGTGCTTTGCATAATGCGTTGGTTATGAATGGTGATGGTGACGGTGATTCTGACGATTGGGCAATTGAATTGCGATGTAGTTAGCTAGCTACGAATGCCATCGTCTTATGACTTATGATAAAGAGTATCGTAGGTCTTATGTAGGCCACTCATGACTGGGATGTGTCGGTGGTTAGAAAAGCCATGGGGAATTTTCGGTTGTCTTGCAGACGACTAGAGGAGTCATGGCCTAGGTATTGATAATCTCCGTGATCTTAGGCTGCATCAAGACGCACCACGAATTCGATGTGAATGGTAAACTGGGGAGAATCTCGACACCGAGCTCTTTTATCTGGCGTAACTCTTCTTCGGAGGGAGCCTGCCCTTGGAGATGCTCTTGCATTTGTACGCAAAAACGTTGTCGCAGGAATTCCACCAGAGGCAGACCGAGCGTATTATATTGGTCCATGAATCCTTGAACTCTTTCTTCGAATGCATGTATCCATTCTTCTTCCTCGTTTTGTATGACGTCTGGGTCTTGACGAAATTGGACAAATTCGGCTTCATCATCCCAACACAGCAGTTGTGAGTGAGGTCCAGATCCTCAAAGGTCACCAGTCGAATAAAGGTTTCGGCTACAGCAGAGGATGGGGGTATGAGCTGGAGCAGATTCAAGGCAATGTGAAGTGCCAGGAAAGATACGTTTGTCACAAGTGATCGCAATTCCCCCGAGTTCCCCAAGGAGGCCCTCGCCAGGTTTCT
Organism: Aspergillus viridinutans; assembly: GCF_018404265.1. Classification (NCBI taxonomy): domain Eukaryota; kingdom Fungi; phylum Ascomycota; class Eurotiomycetes; order Eurotiales; family Aspergillaceae; genus Aspergillus; species Aspergillus viridinutans. The sequence continues at coordinate 562,492 of NW_025091222.1, forward strand.
TAACGTAACTGAGAGTGGCGTGCATCCATTCTTCGAGCAAGCGCACCTGCAGCAATCGTGCTTGTTCTCTGTGATTGCGTTTATCGGAAATGCTCGATTTTCCCGGTCTATGCATGCGAATTGGATATCCACATGCTGGGGTATCGTTGCTTTCCAAGGACCTTTTTAAAACCTACGGCCTGCTAGGTACGTCTATCAGGTTCAAGGTTAGTGTTTCCAATCAATCGGGGCCATATTGTAACTGATGTTGACTGGCTCGAAGATGAACTGTCCCGCCTGAAGTTCAAGCCACGGAGGTTGCATATTCGCTGCTCCTCTTGCAATGGCAAAGGGTGGACCATGGAGACATCTGAATGTGCCCGTTGTAATGGAAAGTATTATGATGCCTGTCACGACACTGGCTGCACCTGTGTGATTTGCAGTATCCATGACTAAGGCCCCCCCTCACTGCTCCGCATTAAGGGTGAGCCACAGTGAAACCACCAACCACACCAAATCCACCATTTTTCAATAGAAATCATGATTTTGAGGCTATACTAAGGGTTATATATATAAAAAAAATCACTATTATTACTAGCTACCTCTGCTAATGTATTTAATACCTTATTCTCTTATATAGATACTGGTAGTGGTAGGTATCCATGTACTTTCTCCTATTACTTTTATAAATATCTCTCTTGCGTAGTAGCATCTTTAGCCTTCCTAGAAGTAATTAACTAATTTACATCCTGTAATTTTAATATCCTAGACTGGCTAAGCAGCTTAACCTACTACTTAGTATATTAATACTATAAAGGGGCCTGCGCAGCCCTAATTTAATTATATTTAAATATCTATTTAAGATTCTACTGCAGCTTCAGTGTAAGAAGATCTATATATCTAGATATCTTTACTTAATTCTTCTCAAGGGCTTGAATTATTATTAGAGGTGAGATATTAATACTAGAAGAAGAAGCTAGATAGGAAGGAGTAGAAGGAGTAGAGAGATTAGATATATAGATATCTAGAACTTATTCCTATTATAAGATACTAAGGTTATTAGCTATCTTACTACTAACTAGCTAGATTCTATAATCTTTAAAGGCCTTACAGATAATCCTTTAGTTAAAAGCCTTCTCTTATACTAGTCTAATTATCTATAAGAATTCTGACTTCCCTACTAGCTCACCAGCCTAGTAAGATAGCTTATTATTTATATAGTAGAAGTGTTGCTTATAGCTTAAGAATGGCTTACTATCTAATAGCTAGCAAAGATGCATTATATAAGGAAGGAATCTAAAGGGAATAATACTATTATCTTTATAGATCTATAAGAATTTAATAATAAGTGTTAAGGGCTATAGCGAACCATAAAGCCGCCATACACCGCCAATACCAATAGTGCAGAGGGTTTAGACCTAGAAGATCACATAATCTACTATACATACTGTCACAGGCTAGAAGCCTTATAAATCTATGACCTAGATTTGGACAGTAAGAAATCGCTGAAGGGTTCTAACTAGGGCTGTGACGGCCGAATATAAAAAGGAGTGTGTGAATGGTGGATGAGATCATATAACTAGATTAATTACTATATTAATTACTATAAGGGTCATATGACTACTAGTGTCCTTACTAGATAAGAGTTTATTAGTACCTAAGGTAGATTATAAGTACCTAGTAGGCTTAAGTACTTAGTAGGCCTTGCCTACTACACTACCCCCCTCCCCTCCTAAAGGAGGTTAGCAGCTCTCCTATATATTAAGTACTACTATATTAGTAAGGTTAATAGCTAGTTCTTATATAGGCTGCTTATAGCCTACCTATTTAATAAGATACTCTTTATAATAGCCTTAGCTAACTTATTTCTTATATTCCTATAAGATCTCCTTAACTATATACTCTAATTCACTATCTACTAGGGTTACTAGTAGCTAATAATTACTATTTAACTAGCTTAGGAATAGATCACTGATAGCAGGGTATAGTAGACTAATATAGAATATATTATATATACCCAGTAGTATATCTAATTAGTAAGTATATAATCTAATAGCTTTAAGCACTATAAACTTTATATATTATATATTAAGCTTCTAGCTTAGGTAATCTATTTAAATATTCTATAGGTTTAACTATACTTTTAATTTTATAGTATATTATAGGGCTACTAAGTAGGAGTAGTTTAAATACTCTTCCTAATACTACTAGGCTATAGCTAGTTCTAACTATACTATATTAGTAGCTTCTCTTATCTTTATTATAATTACTTTAGCTTTTATCTTTAGTAAATAGGCTATATAGGCAGTAGCTACCTTATAGTCTAGCTCTTTAATCTCTAGTAGCTTAATATTATATTTATAGTCTAGGAAGAATAGGCTAACTTCTATACTTATAGTATCTTAGCTATTAATTACTAATTAGGCTATTAGTAGTAATAATTTCTAATTAGTCTAAGTATAGTTATAGAAGTTCCTAAGGTAGGCCTCTAATATTATATTTATTTACTTAATCTACCTATCTATCTATAGGTAGAAGGCTATTAAGAGGTGTTATTAGATACCTAGTTATTTATAGAAGTGCTCCCAGAACTAACTAATAAACTATAGACTATAGTCTGATATGATTACACTAGGAATACTATAATATCTAATAAACTAATTAATTAGTAGTTAGGTAACTATCTTAGAGTCTATTTACTTATAGGGTACTAAGATTATGCTCTTTCTAAGTCTATTACTAATTACTATAATATTCTTATAGCTATTGGAAGTGGGCAGCTTTATAATAAAGTTAATAATAATCTTATACTACTTATAATCTAGGATTAGTAATAGCTTAAGTAATCCTTAATATTATTTATACTATATATAGTTAGTACTACACTTATTATAGTTCTGCATAAATTATTAAATATCTATAGAGAGCTCTGGCTAGTAGAAGTTCTAAGTAATTATTAAGTATAGTATATTCTTCCTAGGGTGGCCTATTAATACTAAATTATATATTCCTTACAGGATCCTTATTTATAGAGGCTCTGAATTAGGGACCTATTTATAGTCCTAGTATAGTAGGTAACTATCTAGTAATATTAAATATTTAGTAATTAATACTTAAATATATAACTCTTTTAGAAATTATATAGCCCCTTCCTCTACTACCTAATACATCTCTTATAGATTTATATTATTTAGTATAGCCTCCTTCTAGTATTCCTCTAGGGGCAAGGGTGCTCTACCTATAGATATTATACTAGAGACTATATAATAGGACTACTTAGTATATTAATTATTATATTTACCTAGTAACCTTATGTCTAGGCTAGATATTGTGATATCAAACAGCATGTATATGACTTGTCTATTAGACATGCAATAATATCTAGTGATTATTATCACTATTTATATAGTTAGTTAGACCTTACATTCCTTCTTAGCTTAGATTAAAATATAAAAGAAGACTAGAATCCCTTAAAGTTAATAAGATATATATAGGGTGGCTACTAGCCTACCCCCTACCCTTATACTCTTTAAAGACTCTACATCCTTAATAATAATAAATATCCCATCTGGTAGTATATCTAGATTAAGTAAATATATAATACTTAATTTCTAGGAAGGTTTAAAACCCCTTATAAAGGATTAATCTAAACTATAGTAGCTTTAGTCTACTAACCCTTAGGAATACTATTAATAATTTAATTTTAATAAAATCCCTTATATTAATCATCTCTAACTTAATAGAAAATACCTTAGATTAGTATATTTTCAACCTCCTTAGACTAATTAAGATACCTAAGAGGGTAATAATTTACTATAGGGATATCCTTATTAACTCTTCCCTATAGTAATATTATAAGTCATAGATATTATAGGCTATTAGAGTCTTTTAAAATAGTAATAGATATAGGATTAATAATTTAACCTTAAAGAAAGATAAATTAGGAGTTATTAAAGTTATTTTAATAAGTTTAAACTAATATTACTAATTATTAAATCTAACTTCTACTCTTAATTAGATATCATTCTTTACTTAATAAAATAAATAATATTAAATCTATATCTTCTAGTATAGAGATCCCTTAAACCTAGGCTACTAATTATAATAATAGCTTTAAGATAGAATATCTTTAACTCTAATAGTAGTTTACTCTTACTACCTAGGGTATAAATAAAGATACCTAGGCTAAACTAATCTAGCTATATAAATAGTTAGTTAAACTTCTCTAAGATTAGTATAATTATCTAGATTATATCTATTTAAATAGGGTTATAGGAGCTATAGCTACTACTCTTAACCCTAACCCTCTCCCTATCATTACCCCTGAAATACTTAAGCTATATTAAAAGGTTTCTAATCTTAAACTAATCCTTATATATAATAGTAAGTATAGTAAGGATGCTATAGTAAAGTAGCTCTAGTAGATTAATAAATACTTTTATAATAAGTAAACTCTTACTTAGAAAGAAGCTACTAAACTTAAAAAAGTTATAGTAATTAAGTATTACCTTATAGGCTAGGCTAAAGAGTAGTAGAATACTTATAAGTAGAAGATTAAATATAATCTAATAACTACTATAACTACCTTAGATACTTTTAAATAGTAGATCTAAGACTATTTTAGAGAAATTAGAGAAGAAAATAAATATTAGGAAGAGTATAAGAGATATACTTAAGAAAATTAAACTATATAATCCTATACTACTTCCCTAATTAAGGCTACTAAATATATTAAATCTAGAATTCTAGATAATATATTAATCTAGAAGTTTATTACTAATTTAAAGCTAGTTCTGCATACTTATTAGGTAGAAGATTATAATAAACTAACTACTTTTAATAATATAGTTTATTATTTTACTAAGTATAAATAGGGAGTGGCCCTATATACTTAAATCTAGCTTTAATTCTTTAGAGAATTTAATAATTATTAAATAGATCTAATAGATATTAATTTAAATGCTATTACTGCGTCCCCTAACTAACTAAAGAAAGAAATATATAAATAAAAGGCATAGTATTAAACTAATTAAGCTTACTTTAATTATAGATAGAGAGGCTATAATATTTAAGCTTATACTATACTAAACTAGCTATAATTAAATTATAAAAAGTAGTTAGGAAAAGTGATAGACTACTAGATATAAAAGTACTAGTTAGTTAACTATTATAGGCTTTTAAAGTTAAGGAATATAAAGTATTTAATAATCTTAAATTACTAAAGGATTATAATAATTCTAATAAGGATAGTAATAAGGAAAATTAGCTACTATAAGAAGGACTGCTTAATATAATAGAAGTAAACTTAGAATAAGAAGATTATAATAATATTAAGGCTTATTTAAATACCCTTAGATCTAATATTCTCTATTTCCCTACTATACTTAAAGCTTCTTAGATAGTAGTCTATCTCTAAGTACTATTAGACTATAGCTCTAGTTATATATTTATTTTAAAATATCTAGCTAATTCATTACCTTCTTTATAGTTTTAATTTTAATAAATATCTAAATAACTATAGGTTTATCTACTAAATAGTAAATTTATATATATATCTAATTAAGTTTAGATTCTACTTAAGCTAGATAATTAGTACTATATTATCACTCCCTAGGTCCTTAAAATAACAGAGTATAATATTATCTTAGGTTAAGATTAGCTAAAATATTTCAACCCTAATATTAATTAGATTACTAGATAGATAGTTATTAAGGGATATAGAATAAAGCATATAACTATTTATCCTATTAATCTAAAAACCTAAATTAAGATTAATAAGGGAATCTCTCTTAATCTTATCTCTATAAAATAACTTTAATATACTCTCTAGAAGAGTTAATAGGAAGCTTAGTTATATATTATTTAAGAATAGAAAGAGAGTAAAGAAATATTAACTAATCTATAATAATTAAGTCCTCTTCTAGCCTAGTATAAAGATATATTTAGAGAAGAGTTAGTTATAG
>NW_025091222.1:569068-576158 GCF_018404265.1 Aspergillus viridinutans
AATTATTAATTCTAAAGATAGCTTTTAATATATTATTTAGTAAGTTTAAGTAGTTAGTAATACTATTTAGACTTTATAATACTCTAGTAATATTCTAGATAATAATAAATAGCATCATACAGGACCTTAACTTTATAGTAATATATCTTAATAATATCTTAATCTTCTTAGACTTAGAAGAGAAATATTAGAAGCATATTTAATAAGTACTTAACTAACTCTAAGAATATTAGTTATATATAAAACTCTCTAAATATATATTTACTAAGAGAGAAATATAATTTTATAGTTATATTATTAGTAATAGACTRGTTTRACTAATGCCTRYAAAGATTAAGGTTATAAAGATATAGCTAAAAYTAATAAATATTTATAAAGTTTAATAATTCTTAGGACTAGCTATATACTATTACTAATTTATATATAAGTTTATAAGAATTATAGCTCCTCTTTATAAACTCCTAAAGAAATTAGATACTTTACTTTATAAAAAGAAGTTTTAACCTATAGTCTAGAATACTTAATATTAGTAAGTATTTATAATACTAAAGAATATAATAATTTATATACCTATTCTTAAGATTACTAATCCTTTACTACTATATTAAATTAAGACTAATACATCTAAATAGGCTCTTAGTATAATACTATTATAATAAAATAAAAAAGGATAGTAGCACCCTATAGTATTTAATAGGTAAAAGCTTAATAATACTAAAAAGAACTATCCTATATATAAGAAGGAACTTCTTATAATTAAGGAAGTACTCTAATAATAAGACTACTATATTAATAATAGTTAGTCTATTATAATTATAATAGATTATAAAAGCCTTTAATATCTTACCTATATAAAGATATATTTAAAACATCTTACACAATAGATTAAAGAATTTTAAATATATAATCTAATTATTAAGTATTATAAGGGAACTAAGGTGGTTGTCCCTAATATAATAAATTATTAACTAGACTTTATTAAAGAAGGTCTAGTAAATTAAGCATAAATACCTACTTTTAGTTTATCTATAATATAGTTATAGTAGATAACTAGTAAAGAATACCTTTACATACTATTATATCTCTATAAATTAGAATAGCATCTGTTGATAATCTTATTCCTAAAGGGTAAGGATCTGAATATATCTAATAATATTAAAATAAAGATTAAGATATTAGTACTAAACTTTTAACTTAAAGTAGAATTTATTAACTAATAACCTACTAATTAATTATATTATATTAATAAAGGTATTAAAATACTATATCTTAAAATTTCCTTTTAAAAGGACTTTATATTATAGCTTTATAACTAGTTTAGCCATCTAGCCTATCTAGCCTTACTTAGAGTAATTTATACCTGTGCTTAGTAGCTCATAATATAAAAAGATATCTAAGATATTACTAAGAGCTATCTAAATTATTAAATAGCTAAGTCTTTAAGACTAAATCTTAAATATAAAGCTGCACAGTACTTAGTAAAGAAGGGTATTTATCTATTTAAATATTAGGGAATTAATCTTATTAGGTATCTACCTATAATACTAAATAGTAATTAATAGATTATCACAGCTATTAATTATATAACTAGTTAGGTTATAGTAAAAGCTATACCTAATATAAAAGAGGATATATTAGCCTATTTTCTCTATAAAGATATCTTTATTAATTATAGAGTATTTAAGGAATTACTCTTAGATAATAGTTCTAACCTTTTATTTAGAGTTATAGTAGCTTACCTTAAGATTCTTAAGGTAAAATATTATATAATAACTCTAAATTATCCTAGAACTAATAGTAAGAATAAAAATATAAATAGCTTACTAGGTAAGATATTAATAAAGTATCTTATAAGTAAACTAATATATCTATAAGATAAATACCTATCTCTAGCTATCTTTACTACTTAAGTATATATCTATACCTAGATAAAGTTATTACTATTCTACCTTCTCTATAGTATATATCTATTATTACCTAGTTATCTATAAACTAATCAACTAACTACTTAAGATATTAAAACTTAATTATAATATATTAACTATATATAATCCCTAGCTAATAAGAAGCTGTTAGCATATATAATTAAATAAAACTTAATTTAAGATAGTAATATAAAGGAATCTTATCTTATAAAAGATTAATAGGTCCTTATTTAGAATAAGTCCTCTTAGAAGTTCTAATATAAATAGTTTAGTCTATATAAGATTAAATAATTATACCTACTTAGTATATACACTATTTCAGAACCTAATAGACATGTAGTAGAGAACCTAATTAATAGCTAATAATTAGTAGAAGCTAATTTTAATAGTAAGCTAGAGAAACTATAGATATTAGCTATACTAATATAATAACTATAGAAGGTAGAATTATTACTTTATATACTAATTAAAGTATATAAGGTACTTAAAGAGGTCAAAGAACCCTTATTCTTATATAATAAACTTTTAAAAATAACTTAAAAGGATTAGGAATCCACTAAATATTTAGGAGTATATTTAAAGTAGGTAGGGGAGAGTATCTTAATAAAGTAATATACTTAAAAAATAAAGGTTTAAGAATATATTAAGAATATACTAATAGGAACTAGCTATCCTATATACTATCTAAAGAAGTTAACTCTAGGAAGTAACTAAAGTAAAATTAACTTAACTTCTTTAGATAATAAATTAAATAGGGGAATACTATATAATTTATTAAAGAATAATTAGATCTAATAGGATACTAATAGGAGAGATATAGACTTTAAGAGACTATTTATAGTAGTAGTTCTAACTTATTAGGAGTAATTAGAGAAGGATAAGTTATCTAGTATTATAAGAATATTAAGATAGGAGAAAGAAGACCTATTTAAATTAAGTTAAAACTACTTAAGATAGCTAAGTATAAAAGAGACTAATTCTAAAAAGATACTAGTAAAATAATCTAGCTTCTTTAACTTTATTAACTTTATTAATAGAAGCTATACTTAACTATCTTAGTCTCTACCTTAGTCTAAAGATTATTAAGATTATCTTTAATATCCTTCTTAATAGTAGAAGTAACCTTACTCTAAAGAGCTATATTAGGATTATCTAACTCCTCTTTATCTTTATTAAGAGTAGCTTACTTTAAAGCCTCTACCTTAATAAGAACCCTAATCTACTTTTTAAATATCTTTTTAAAATAAATTAGATTATAGCACACTGCCTAGAGCTTATATAAATTATTCTAAATATCCCTAGTAATTAGCTAGGGCAGGATATCACTATTAAGAGGATTATTCTTCTAATATTTAATTAGAGTAGGTAAAGAATCTATAGATAAAAGATAATACTTTCCCTTATTTATTAAAGAAGTTAGAGATATAATACTTAAAGCAGGAGGGTAATTATCCTTTACTATACTTAAAATTAAAATAATAGAGGGAGCATAAACTACTTCTAGAGTAAGCTTAATAATAAAAGAATCTTACTCTACTTCCTTATTAGAAATAAAAGAATTATTAGAAGAAGCAGGCTAGGGCTAGGGACTATATTCTATAAAAAATATAAGATTCTTCTATATCTAAGCCTTCTTAATACTAGTTTAGTAGTATTTAGAACTAGATAAAGGGGTCAAAGTAGGTGCTATATAATAACTAGACTAATAGGGAGTAGGCTTCTTAGGAGCTTCTTTATTTATAGTAGAAGAGAATACTATAATTATAAGCTTTAATTCCTTAGGAGGGGTAGTTAAAGAAGCTATAGACTTTCTAGAGGGTCCCTAACTTAAGGAAATTAGCTAATCCTAAACTAGTTCTCTATTATTAATTACTCTAAGACCATCTTATTATAAAATAGGACTATATATATTAGCCACGCCTGATATTAATTAGGAGAAGGAGAGATATATATCTAGTTTAGTATCCTAGAGAGATGCTTTACCTAGGTAGAAAGTATATTATAATCCTTTACTATATTATATATAATTCCTATATATACTAGTATATAATGCTTATAATTTATTATTTTTATTAGTAAATTTTAGAAATAAAATATAGGTCTAGAAGGTGCCTTAACTATTCTTATATTAACTATAAGATAAATACTCTTTACTATAAACTTAGAGGATTATAGTATCCTAATTACTATATAACTTAATTAGTTTCTACATTTCCTTGCCATTTTAAGTCAACCAGTTAAGGGGATGGATAGGATCTAAAAGGATTATATATAATTACTATATACTAGTTAAGAACTAACTAATCTTAGCTTTAATAGTATAAACTACACCCACTCTATCTATAATATTAACTATAGTAAAATTAATAGGATCAGTATCACTTCCTAATAACTAGAGGAGATAAATATAATAGAGAAATAGAAGAGATTATAAGAGTTCTTTTATCTATATAAAGAGTAATAGGACTAAGGGATAATATATTAAGGCTTACTCTATAAAATATTATATATAATAAGTATGAAAAGTTAAGGGTATTTATATCTAGGCTATATATACTAGTAGTAAATACTTACTTATTTATCTATACTTATTAGTTAATTCTACCTTTATTAATTTAATTATTTATATATATACATAAATAGTAATATTTACTATAATTCTTTATATACTACTTAAAGATTACTAATTACTTAGGTAACTTACTTATTAATATTACTAAGTAAGATAATTTAATTACACCTCTTATATTATAAATAAAGAATGTGCTTAGCCACCACCATAGTAATTTTAAAATAATAATATAAAGAATAATTTAGTTAATTCTATAGATTAATAATAAAGAAACAATGGTATCTAACACTAGATCTGGAAATTAATATATCTTGGTAATGGTTATATCTATGTGGTTGATTTACCAGGTGCTGATAAATTTCCCATAATGTTAGCTGACTAAGAACTCCACAGATGAAGTTCAATCCAAGCAGGGGAGGATGTGATATCAAATAGCATATATATGACTTATCTATTAGATATATAATAATATCTAGTGATTATTATCACTATTTATATAGTTAGTTAGACCTTACATTCCTTCTTAGCTTAGGTTAAAATATAAAAGAAGACTAGAATCCCTTAAAGTTAATAAGATATATATAGGGTAGCTACTAGCCTACCCCCTACCCTTACACTCTTCAAAGACTCTACATCCTTAATAAATATATAGAGGGAGTAAGACATGCTACTAGATGGGATATTCATTATCATTAAGGATATAGAGTCTTCAAAGAGTATAAGGGTAGGGGGTAGGCTAGTGGCTACCCTATATATACCTTATTAACTTTAAGGGATTCCAGTCTTCTTTTATATTTTGACCTAAGCTAAGAAGGAATGTAAGGTCTAACTAACTATGTAAATAGTGATAATAATCACTAGATATTATTGCATGTCTAATAGACAAGTCATATACGTGCTGTTCGATATCATAATATTACTTTATAAGTATGAAATACTTTCACCTATATCTAGCTAGTAATAACCTTTAATAGAACTAAGTAGTAGTTATATACCTTAAGCCTATTATCATCCTCATCCTATAGCATGTCTTACTCCCTCTATAAGAGGGTATTAGGCTAAGTAGCTAGCTTCCTAGGCTAGTAGTGTATCTTATAATTAAATTAGCTTAAGGTATATAACTAATATATCTACTATTTATTAAGTCTGTAGACTATCTTAAAGTACTTAAGGTTATAGTAATCTATAATAAGCTTAAATTATAATAAGCTAATTAATTCTAACTCCTACTCCTTAAGAGTATTAATAATAGCTAGTAACTCCTTATTATAGATCTTATAGTTATACTCTGCTAGTATATTCTTCTTAGAGATGTAGGCAACTAGCCTTAGTATACTATTATTATTATATTAGGATATGATAGCTCTAGTTACCTAGTTTAATACATCTATCTCTACTACTATTCTCCTATTAGGGTTAAACTACATAAGGATTAGGGCTATAGTAAATATCTTCTTAAGTAGCTTAAAGGTCTTTACTTACTTATCTCTCTATAGGAAAGGGGCCCCCTTATGTATTAACACTATTAATAGTTATACTATATCTAAGAAGTCCTATATAAACTATTAATAGAAGTTTATAAAGCCTAAGAATAATTATACACTATATACTAAGGTTAGTGCCTGCTATTCTAGTATAGTCTTTATCTTAGTAGGGTCTATCTATACTCCCTTATTAGCTTTAATAATAAATCTAAGATACTTTATGCTTTTTATCTTAAATTTATACTTATTAATATCTAGTTATAGCCCTGTGTTCTTTAAATACTCTAGCACCTACTAGATATACTATTAATACTTAGTTAATAAGCTATTAGTGAAGATTAGCACATCATCTATGTATATAGAGGTAAATTTATCTAGGAAGTCTTAGAGGGTCTAGTTTATATATTATTAGAAGGTACTCAGTGTGTTTGCCATGCTAAAGGGGGTGATAAGCTATTTAAATAGGCTAAATCATATATAGAATACTATTAGCTATTTATCCCTAGGGGTGATATAAATCTTATGGAATATAGTAATTATATCTAGCTTAGTAAACCACTTAGCCTTAGAGATGCGCTCCAGGGTCTTATTAATTAATAGAAGTAGATAATAGTCTTTCTTAGTAATTATATTTATATTATGACACCAACATAGCTGCACTAGTGCAGGGTAGATATGATAAGTAGAAAGAGAAGGGAATAATGCTTACTAATTAATCTAGAAAGGAGTATTAAGCATACTAAAAAGAGGCCTAGCCTCTTATATAACTACTATCCTAGAGGGTAAGTAGTACTAAGATAAGAAGTATTAAATCTATTCTATAATCTACTCTAGAGATACTCTAGGAGTAGTAAAGGGAGTTATAAAGAGAGTTATAATTAAAGAACTATATAAGGATACTTATTACTACTATATCTAGAGATCTTAGTTTAGTTCTTTATATTTAATTAAAGATAACTTACTTAAGTATAAGTTTACTAGTCTAATTTATTAGATACTCTTTTATTATTAAGGATATATCCTTAATAGGCCTTACTTCTATCTCTACTATTATTATTCTTATTATCCTTAATCTTAGTAAGATTATTATACCTTTAGATTATATTAGA
>NW_025091222.1:577288-578361 GCF_018404265.1 Aspergillus viridinutans
AAATATACTTAGTAGAATAATTAAGTAAGTAGTTAAGATTAATAATAAACTATAAGATTTTTATATATATAGGAAGGAATAAAGTAATTAGAATACCTTTAGTAGTAGGCATACTATAAGTTATTAACTAAATAATAGAAGGCCAGCTCAGCTATAGAGCTAAGGATATATAGATCTTTATAGGCTATATCTAATGGAATTAGATATAATATAATTAGCACTTTCTAAGGAGGAAAGAGAATAGTAATAATATAATAAGTTATATTTCTAGTACAGGAAATCTAGATATATATTAAAAGACTATAGATAATAGCCCAGGCAGGGTTAGCAGGATAAAATAAAATAGCTTAGGGTAATAGTAGAGTTCTATACTAGTAGAGGAGTATTATGACACTAATATAGCTGCACTAGTGCAGGGTGGATGTGATAAGTAGAAAGAGAAGAGAATAATACTTACTAATTAATCTAGAAAGGAGTATTAAGCATGCTAAAAAGAGGCCTAGCCTCTTATATAACTATTATCCTAGAGGGTAAGTAGTACTAAGATAAGGAGTATTAAATCTACTCTATAATCTACTCTAGAGATACTCTAGGAGTAGTAAAGGGAGTTATAAAGAGAGTTATAATTAAAGAATTATATAAGGATATTTATTACTACTATATCTAGAGATCTTAGTTTAATTCTTTATATTTAATTAAAGATAACTTACTTAAGTATAAGTTTACTAGTCTAATTTATTAGATACTCTTTTATTATTAAGAATATATCTTTAATAGGCCTTACTTCTATCTCTACTATTATTATTCTTATTATCCTTAATCTTAGTAAGATTATTATATCTTTAGATTATATTAGATCCTAGTTAGATTATTATATTATATATTACTATATACCTAGGTTAATATATAATAGGCTACTATAGAGGGTAGGCCTTAAGTAAGTATTAGATATAGTCTAGAGACTATATTATCCTATTTCTAAAGTAGTTAACTAGCAGAGAATAGTAGAGATAGATCTTAGGGTATAATATATTAAATACTATATAGTATAAATTACTTTAGGAAGTTTAACT
>NW_025091222.1:584076-586222 GCF_018404265.1 Aspergillus viridinutans
AAATATACTTAGTAGAATAATTAAGTAAGTAGTTAAGATTAATAATAAACTATAAGATTTTTATATATATAGGAAGGAATAAAGTAATTAGAATATCTTTAGTAGTAGGTGTACTATAAGTTATTAACTAAATAATAGAAGGCTAGCTTAGCTATAGAGCTAAGGATATATAGATCCTTATAGACTATATCTAATAGAATTAGATATAACCTAATTAGTACTTTCTAAGGAGGAAAGAGAATAGTGATGATATAATAAGTTATATTTCTAGTATAGGAAACCTAGATATATATTAAAAGACTACAGATAATAGCCTAGGCAGGGTTAGCAGGATAAAATAAAATAGCTTAGGGCAATAGTAGAGTTCTATACTAGCAGAGAAGCTTATAATATAACTAGTGCTATTACTATTAAGAAAAGGAGTAATAAGTAGCTAAGAAAATTATATAAAGAATATATAACTCTTAATAATAATAAAATTAAGTAGGAGCTTTAAGAGGAAGACTCTACTAAGTATAAAAGTATATAAAGTAATTAGCCTACTAAAGATTCTAGTATACTTATAGCCACTAATTAAGATTTACTAACTAGTAATAGATATAGTCCTATTAAGTAGAAAAATAATATACCTAAAGGAGCTATTTATAGGTTAATAATACTTATTAAAGATTAGATTATTAGTTTTAATAAAGAAAAGACTAACTATAAAGAGCTAGATTAAGTAGATTTTCCTATAATAAATTAGACTATAACTAATTAACCTATTAATCTACTTAATAAAGAGTATAGAACTTAGTAGGTAAGCCTTAATCCTAATAAAGAGTAATCCTATAAGATTCCTAAGATATCTTAAGATAATTCCCTAAAAGATAATTATAAAGTAGACTAATATACTATATAGCTATAATAGCTAGATAAAAAGTAGCTAGTAGAACTATAAGTATACTAGCTAAATATATAGATCCTTAAGAAAGTAAAATAAGGAGTAAAAGAATATATCTACTAGAATCTAGAATACTAGACCTAAGTAGAATTATAGAATAAGTATATATCTAGATATAATAGATATCCTCTATAGTATTAAAGATATAGATACTAATTAAATAAATATTTCTATAAACTTAGAGAAGTATTAGAAAAGAAATTACTAGGATTATTTTATAGGAAATATAATTATACCTAGTATTTATATAAGTATTTCTAAGAATATCTAAAATATTATAAAGTACTCTAAATTATTTATTATAGTAATAATTATAGTACTTACTATAATAATAAGTATATAGTAAAGTTTTAGCTAGAGATACTAATAATTATAAAGAAAAATATTACTTATCTATATTAGAGATTTAAATACTTTTATAGGGGATACAGGCAATATCTAGATTATAATATAATATATTAAATAGTATATGTTAAAGACTAATATATAATATATTACTAAGGAAAGTTAGAGGGAGGATATTTCCTAGTACTAGTAAGAGATATTAAACTACTAAAATAAGAAGATAAATACTCTTACCTTATAGTTATAGAAGTATAATATAGAAAGTACTTAAAACTCTAAGTATATATCTTAAATTAATTAACCTAAGTAATAGTTAACTTAGGAGTAATAAGGAATTATATAAATCTAGGATTTATAAAGAAGCTAGGGCTTCTAGAAATTATAAAAATAGTATCTAAATTAATTATAGATTTAAATAGAGAGAATTTAGGAACTTTCTTAATTATAATTAAATTAGGGACTATACTAATAGTTATATTAGACTACTTTAAATAACTAAACTTTAATATTATACTAATAGGATAGTATAATATAGTATTAGAGATTCTATAGCTTAGGAATTATAATCTAGTAATTAACTAGAAGATAGAAAGTCTTTAGTTTAACTATAAATACTTATAATAGGACTAGATTAAAGGAGAAATTAGGGCCTTATAATATATTAGATTAAAAAGAAATAATAATAGTACTAAGTAGTTAAAAGATAAACTAAGAAAAATAGTACTTAACTAGAATATAATAATAATATTAGTAGTAATTAAACTATTATAATATATAGTAATAATAGAATTACTAGAATAGGTACCTAAGGATAGTAAAGAATATACTAAGATTATAATACTAGAGAGTAATACCTAG
>NW_025091222.1:588517-592379 GCF_018404265.1 Aspergillus viridinutans
TAAAGACTTATAACTATATATTATCTATAAGCTAATAGATAGATAGAATAAGTAAACTAGATAGTTAAGTAGTACTTATAATACTATATAAATTACTAATAGGATGATTAGGTAGTTTACCTACTAATAGTATAGTTTATATATAATAATACTATTTACTTAATAATAGGAGAAACACTATTCTTTACTAACTATAGGTATAATCCTATATTAATTAGAGAATTATAGAATAAAGTACCTATAGCAGAGGAAGCTATAAAATTAATAAATATAATTAATTATTTAAGGACTTAACTTTTAAGAGATATTAATTTTATAAACCTTAGAATAGTATTATATTATAATAAGAAATATAGGAGTATTCTAGACCTTAAAAAAAAAGAGAAAGTTTATCTACTCTATAGAAATATTAAAATAAAATAATTAAGTTAGAAACTAGATTATCAGAAAATTAGACCCTTTATTATCAAAGAATAGAAAGGGCTAGTTAATTATAAATTATAATTACTAAAAAGTATATTATAGATTTATTTAGTATTTTATATTTTATTATTAGAACTAGCACTAGAAAATGCAAAAATTACTAAAAATATAGAAATTAATAATAATATAGAATAGGAGTATAAAGTTAAGTAGATCCTAAGTTATAAGTAAGTTAGTAGAAAACTATATTACCTTATAAAATAGAAAGACTATAATATCTTAGAAAATATATAGGAACCTATTAAGAATTTAATAAGTTATTACTAACTTATATAATAATACTATTAGGTAACTTAAAATTTAACTAGAAAGAAGAATTATTTATTATTTAAGTTAGAAAAGAATCTTTATCTTTAGTAATAAAAATTAGATCTTTATTAGGAATAGGTAGATCCTCTTTATCTAGCTAATCTATAACTAGAGTATTATAATCTAGTATATAACTACTTTTTATCTTTATTATTTCCTCTTATTTTTATAAGTAATAGATATAAGCTATAGACTCTAATATCTTTAAAGAAATCTTAGTTAGGTAGGCTAGAAGTTTAGATTATTCTATATTTAATACTAGTAGAGTAGTTTCTATTTTTAAAATATTTTTTTTTATCTTCTCTTAAGTATTTAATACCTAATTCTATTTATATTTATTATAAAATTACTTCTTACACTTTTTACTACTTTAAGTATATTTAGTATAATTTTAATTTTTTAAATCTATAAGGTATATAACACCTTAATAAGTATAAAGGATATAGAGAGATTTAATAAGAAAACTATTAAGATAGATTATATAATACTAGATAAGTTAATTTTTTTTATAAGTTTTATTATTAACTAGTATAATAGTAAAAATTAGAAAAATACTAATATATTAAAGAAGAAAATAAAAAGTTTACTTACCTTAGGGTCTATAAGCCTTATAAATAAAGTTTTAAGGATAAAATACTAGGAGAGAGGGAGGTAATATTATAATACTAATATAGTTATACTAGTATAGGGTAGATATAATAAGTAGAAAGAGAAGGAAATAATACTTACTAATTAATCTAGAAAGAAATATTAAGTATACTAAAAAGAGGCCTAGCCTCTTATATAACTACTACCCTAGAGGGTAAGTAGTACTAAGATAAGAAGTATTAAATCTACTTTATAATCTACTTTAGAGATACTCTAGGAGTAGTAAAGAAAGTTATAAAGAGAGTTATAATTAAAGAACTATATAAGAATATTTATTACTACTATATCTAGAGATCTTAGTTTAGTTCTTTATATTTAATTAAAGATAACTTACTTAAGTATAAATTTACTAGTCTAATTTATTAGATACTCTTTTATTATTAAGAATATATCCTTAATAGGCCTTACTTCTATCTCTACTATTATTATTTTTATTATCCTTAATCTTAGTAAGATTATTATACCTTTAGATTATATTAGATCCTAATTAGATTATTATATTATATATCACTATATACCTAGGTTAGTATATAGTAGGCTACTACAGAGGGTAGGCCTTAGGTAAGTATTAGATATAGTCTAGGGACTATATCACCCTATTCCTAAAGTAGTTGACTAGCAGAGAACAGCAGAGACAGATCCCAGGGTGTGACAAGGAGCTTATAATATAACTAGTGCTATCACTATTAAGAAAAGGAGTGATGAGTAGCTAAGAAAATTATATAAAGAATATATAACTCTTAATAATAATGAAATTAAGTAGGAGCTTTAAGAGGAAGACTCTACTAAGTATAAAAGTATATAAAGTAATTAGCCTACTAAAGATCCTAGTATACTTATAGCCACTAATTAAGATTTACTAACTAGTAATAGATATAGTTCTATTAAGTAGGAAAATAATATATCTAAAGAAGCTATTTATAGGTTAATAATACTTACTAAAGATTAGATTATTAGTTTTAATAAAGAAAAGACTAACTATAAAGAGCTAGATTAAGTAGATTTTC
This sequence comes from Aspergillus viridinutans, assembly GCF_018404265.1. Taxonomy (NCBI): domain Eukaryota; kingdom Fungi; phylum Ascomycota; class Eurotiomycetes; order Eurotiales; family Aspergillaceae; genus Aspergillus; species Aspergillus viridinutans. Next base: position 590,965 of record NW_025091222.1, read on the forward strand.
CTATAATAAATTAGACTATAATTAATTAACCTATTAATCTACTTAATAAAGAGTATAGAACTTAGTAGATAAGCCTTAATCCTAATAAGGAGTAGTCTTATAAGATTTCTAAGATATTTTAAGATAATTCTCTAAAAGATAATTATAAAGTAGACTAATATACTATATAGCTATAATAGCTAGATAAGAAGTAGCTAGTAGAACTATAAATATATTAGCTAAATATATAGATTCTTAAGAAAGTAAAATAAGGAGTAAAAGAATATATCTACTAGAACCTAGAATACTAGACCTAAGTAGAATTATAGGATAAATATATATCTAGATATAATAAACATCCTCTATAGTATTAAAGATATAGATACTAGTTAAATAAATATTTCTATAAACTTAGAGAAGTATTAGAAAAGAAATTACTAGGACTATTTTATAGGAAATATAACTATATCTAGTATTTATATAAGTATTTCTAAAGATATCTAAAATATTATAAAGTACTCTAGATTACTTATTATAGTAATAATTATAGTACTTACTATAATAATAAATATATAATAAAGTTTTAGCTAGAGATACTAATAGTTATAAAGAAAAATATTACTTATCTATATTAGAGACTTAAATACTCTTATAAGGAATATAGATAATATCTAGATTATAATATAATATATTAGATAGTATATGTTAAAGACTAATATATAATATATTACTAAGGAAAGTTAGAGGGAGGATATTTTCTAGTATTAGTAAAAAATACTAGACTACTAAAATAAGAAGATAAATACCCTTACCTTATAGCTATAAAAGTATAATATAAAAAGTACTTAAAACTCTAAGTATATATCTTAAATTAACTAACCTAAGTAATAATTAACTTAGGAGTAATAGGGAATTATATAAATCTAGAATTTATAGAGAAGCTAAGGCTTCTAGAAATTATAAAAATAGTATCTAAACTAATTATAGATCTAAATAGAGAGAATTTAGGAACTCTTTTAATTATAATTAAGTTAAGGATTATATTAATAATTATATTAAACTACTTTAAATAACTAAACTTTAATATTATACTAATAGAATAGTATAATATAGTATTAGGGATTCTATAGCTTAGGAATTATAACCTAGTAATTAATTAGAAGATAGGAAGTCTTTAGTTTAACTATAAATATTTATAATAAGACTAGATTAAAGGGGAAACTAGGGCCTTATAATATATTAGATTAAAAAGAAATAATAATAGTACTAAATAGTTAAAAGATAAACTAAGAAAAGTAGTACTTAGCTAGAATATAATAATAATATTAGTAGTAATTAAATTATTATAATATATAGTAATAATAGAATTACTAGAATAGGTACCTAAGGATAGTAAAGAATATACTAAGATTATAATACTAGAGAGTAATACCTAG